>NC_092153.1:31196649-31499149 GCF_045791955.1 Oncorhynchus clarkii lewisi
GGGAGAATCATCGGTTGTTACCTCACAAGAGTGTACTTCACAGGCAGGAGGAGATGCGATATCATCCTCTGTACCAGGAGGTATGTGGATCTAGCGGTTAGTTCCAACAGTGGGTTGCCATTGATAGTTAGCCCCAAGTCGAATAGTCACGGAGAGGGTTGGAAGAACGCAGTGGTGCCTTCCATCCGGTATCCGGGCGCCAGGTTCAGTCTTACAGAAACCTCTGTGGTTCTTGCCGGAATCACCATGGCGGACTCAGTTATCACCTTGCAAGCTTCAGGAAGTCTGCCTGGATGACATTCACACCGGTTCGAACGTCAAGGCATGTTGGTCTGGCTGCGCCAAAGACCAAAGAACTTGGTGTATGGTATCGAGTTTAACACCCAATCTTACCAAAATGTCCGCTCCCACATAGACTGTATGTGGGAGGTCTGTGATAACCACTAGCTAGTGAGATACTTCCTTGGTTCCAATGCAAATTGATAGAACACACACCCCTATAGCGGTGATTGTCGTCTGGGTAGTCATTCCCAGACGAAATCTGAACGTTTTCAGAACAAGGAGATGGGAGTTAGCCGTTTTTGAATTTGCATTGAATATTTCCAAACTGATTGCGGATATTTCCGACCAGGTTGCCAGTATGGCATCCTCAACCATAGTGCCGTTTAGGCACACGCACCGTATCAGAAGAGGGTGGTAAGTGGCGGCTGGTGAATCACCCAAGCCACACAGGAAAGCCTCATGTTCGGCTATGTTCCTGAGTTGAACTTGTCACATTGTCATTTGCCACCAATGGCGGACTCATGACCAAGTTCCCTAGGTTTGCGTCAGATGCAGACGTCGAACCACGTCGTTGCACAATGTATGACATGTAGCCTTGGAAGAATGCGGTAAAGTCAATGGAGTTGGCAAAGGTATTTGTGACCAGATTGGGTTGGTTTTCCAATCCATTAGTTGTACCAAACGGTCACTTAAATCTGTCCCAATCAGCATCCATTCGATGTCAATGCTAGTGATGTACACAGGGTGGATCAGTGACACGCTTTCTAAGTTGAGTTTAAGTAGGAGATGCTTGGTTAGGGGCGAGGTAGCTTGAGTGAAACCTCGAAGATTCGTGTCGCAAAGTTCCATTTTCAACCAACGTTTTGCTGGGTACATTGCCCTTTTTAGTTCATCTAGCAAAGTTTCAGATATGAGAGAAATTGTCGAACCCGAATCTATCAGAGCGTGACAGGTCAAACAGTCCTCATGGACTACTCTAAGGTATGGCCTGTTCGAGTTGGCTTTTCTCATCATATCCCCAACTAAATGGAGTCGGTTGGGAGAAGGGAGCGGTTTGTAATCTGTGTCGATTTCCAAGACAAATAACTCACCTTTGTGACCCAGTGGGTACTCTTTCGGAATGGGAGAGGAATCATCTGTTGCAATACTGCTTATCTTGTGCATCTGTCAAATCTGTGTATTATCCCAATAAACGCCCTGAAAAGTAGTATGTCAATTTAACTTCTGTATTAAATTGAAATGAGACAATGGTATCCAATCAGATGAGACTTGTTGGATATCGTACAGTTTAAGGGGAAAACAAAAATGGCTGCTCCCCTTTATTAGCTTAGCATCCCTTTGTTAGCTTAGCATCTGGCGCAATGCTTAGCTTCCCTTGCGTGGGATTTCCACTTCGCCACACAAGGAAAGTTCTCCCCAACAAGGGAACAGGTTTACTAGGTGACTGTCACGCCCTGGTCTTAGTATTTTGTGTTTTCTTTATTATTTTGGTTAGGCCAGGGTGTGACATAGGTTTATTATGTGGTGTGTTTTGTTTTGGTTTTTTTGTAGGTATTGGGATTGTGGTATAGTGGGGTTGTCTAGAATAGTCTATGGCTGTCTGAGTGGTTCTCAATCAGAGGCAGGTGTTTATCGTTGTCTCTGATTGGGAACCATATTTAGGCAGCCATATTCTTTGAGTTTTTGGCGGGTGATTGTTCCTGTCTCAGTGTTTGTTTGCACCAGATAATGCTGTTTAGGTTTTCACGTTATGTTTAGTGTTTTTGTATTATTCGTCTTTATTAAACATTAATCGAAATAACCACGCTGCATTTTGGTCCTCCTCTCCTTCACCGCAAGAAAACCGTAACAGTGACGTCTCACGTTCAACCCTTAAACTCTTCACGTTACCAAAACGCGAGAGGTAGAGAGGTAATGACTTCGCTTCAGTCAGAAGAATATATCTACTCAAATTTCCGTAATGACTGGCTCCTATGTCCTCTGCTCTGGAAATTGCTTATGACTGAGTCTGATTGCTCCTGAAAGCTATCGACAGAAATAACACTACGTTGGGCCCAACTAGTATTATTCTCAGAATGCCTGCATCGGCTTGTACATATGCCCTAGCTCATAGCATTCAGTAAACTCCCCCACACACTGACTTTCGTCAGATATACAACACAGTGGTGGTTCTCTCCCTACCAGTATCTGGGTGAAAAGGAAAACCACACACACACTCTTCTCAACAATAATCCTGCCTATAGCTATTATTGGTGTATAAGTATCTTGCTACACAATTGATAGCCCGACAGGATGCTCTCGATTGTGCATCTGTAGAAGTTTGTGAGTGCTTTTGGTGACAAGCCGAATTTCTTCAGCCTCCTGAGGTTGAAGAGGCGCTGCTGCGCCTTCTTCACGATGCTGTCTGTGTGGGTGGACCAATTCAGTTTGTCTGTGATGTGTACGCCGAGGAACTTGAAATCAGCCCTTGCCTTAACAGGAAGCCAGTGTAGAGAGAGGCTAGCACTGGAGTAATATGATAAAATTTCTTGGTTCTAGTCAAGATTCTAGCAGCCGTGTTTAGCACTAACTGAAGTTTATTTAGTGCTTTATCCGGGCAGCCGGAAAGTAGAGCATTGCTGTAGTCTAACCTAGAAATGACAAAAGCATGGATAAATTTTTCTGCATCATTTTCATCGTCATCATCGTTTCTGAATGTTGCAGTGTTATGTAGATCGAAAAAAAAACTGTCCTGATATGTCTTGATATGTTCATCAAAAGAGTAATCAGGGTCCAGAGTAACGCTGAGGGATCCGCGGACGAGTGGAAATCTGCTCTTGCAATCGGTACTATTGGCCAATATACAATCGCTGCATAATAAAATGGACAAACTAAAAGCATGCATATTCTACCAACGGGACATTAAAAACTGTAATATCTTATTTTTCACAGAGTAGTGGCTGAACGATGACATGAATAACATACAGCTGGCGGGTTATACACTGTAACGGCAGGATAGAATAGCAGCCTCTGGTAAGACAAGGGGTGGCGGTCTATGTATATTTGTAAACAACAGCTAGTGCATGATATCTAAGGAAGTCTTGAGGTTTTGCTCGCCTGAGGCAGAGTATCTCATGATAAGCTGTAGACCACACTATCTCCCGAGAGAGTTTTTATCTACATTCTTCGTAGCTGCCTATTTACCACGACAAACCGATGCTGGCACTAAGACCGTGAGCTGTATATGGCCATAAGCAAACAGGACAACACTCCTAGTGGCCGGGGACTTTAATGCAGTGAAACTGAATTCCATTTTACCTAATTGCTACCAGCATGTTAAATGTGCAACCATAGGGGAAAAAAAACTGTAGACTACCTTTACTACACACACGGATACGTGTACAAAGCTCTCCCTTGCCCTCCATTTGGCAAATCTGACCATAATTCCACCCTCCTGATTCCTTCTTACAAGCAAAAATTAAAGCATGAAGCACTATTAACTCCGACAATAAAAAAGTGAGCAGATGAAGCAGATGCTAAGCTACAGGACTGTTTTGATTGCACAGACTGAAATATGTTCCGGGATTCTTCTAATGGCATTGAGGAGTACACCACATCAGTCACTGGCTTCATCAATAAGTGCATCGATGACGTCGTCCCCACAGTGACTGTACGTACATACCACAACTAGAAGCCATGGATCACAGGCAACATCCGCACTGAGCTAAAGGGTAGAGCTGCCACTTTCAAAGGAGAAGTGTATAAGAAATCCCACTATGCCCTCCGACGAACCATCAAACAGGCAAGGCATCAATACAGGGCTAAGATCAAATCGTACTTCACCGGCTACCAGGATGTGCACTCAGAGCATGCGCTGACCAACTGGCATGTGTCTTCACTCACATGTTCAACCTCTCGCTGTTTGAGTCTGTAATACCGACATGCTTAAGCAGACCACCTTAGTCCCTGTGCCCAAGAATACTAAGGAAACCTGCCTAAATGACTACCGACTTGTAGCACTCACGTCTGTAGCCATGAAGTGATTTGAAAGGCTGGAAATGGCTCATATCAACATCATTATCCCAGAAACACTAGACCCACTCCTATTTGCATACCACCTCAACAGATCTACAGATGTTGCAATCTCTATTGCACTCCATACTGCCCTTTCACACCTGGACAAAAGGAACATCTATGTGAGAATGTTATTCATTGACTACAGCTCAGCGCTCAACACTATAGTGCCCTCAAAGCTTATCACTAAGCTAAGGACCCTGGGACTAAATACCTACCTCTGCAACTGGATCCTGGACTTCCTGACAGGCCAGCCTCAGGTCGTGAGGGTAGGTAACAACACATCCACCACGTTGATCGTCAACTCGGGGGCCCCTCAGGGTGCATGCTCACTCATGACTGCACGGCCAGGCACGACTCCAACACCATCATTAAGTTTGCCGATGACACAACAGTGGTAGGCCTGATCACCAACAAGACAGACAATAGGGAGGAGGTCAGAGACCTGACCGCGTGGTGCAAGGCCTACCACTGAAAGAGCTGCAAAACCTGGACCCATACAAATCAGCTGGGCTAGACAATCTGGACCCTATATTTCTGAAAATATCCGCCGCCATTGTTGCAACCCCTATTACCAGCCTGTTCAACCTCTCTTTCGTATCGTCTGAGATCCCCAAGGATTGGAAAGCTGCCGCGGTCATCCCCCTCTTCAAAGGGGGAGACACCCTGAACCCAAACTGTTACAGACCTATATCCATCCTGCCCTGTCTATCTAAGGTCTTCGAAAGCCAAGTTAACAAACACATCACTGACCATCTCAAATCCCACCGTACCTTCTCCGCTGTGCAATCCGGTTTCCGAGCCGGTCACGGGTGCACCTCAGCCACGCTCAAGGTACTAAACGATACCATAACCGCCATCGATAAAAGACAGTACTGTGCAGCCGTCTTCATCGACCTGGCCAAGGCTTTCGACTCCGTCAATCACCATATTCTTATCGGCAGATTCAGTAGCCTCGGTTTTTCTAATGACTGCTTTGCCTGGTTCACCAACTACTTTGCAGAGTTCAGTGTGTCAAATCGGAGGACGTGTTGTCCGGTCCTCTGGCAGTCTCTATGGGGGTACCACAGGGTTCAATTCTCGGGCCGACTCTTTTCTCTGTATATATCAATGATGTTGCTCTTGCTGCGGGCGATTCCCTGATCCACCTCTACGCAGACAACACCATTCTGTATACTTCTGGCCCTTCCTTGGACATTGTGCTATCTAACCTCCAAACGGGCTTCAATGCCATACAACACTCCTTCCGTGGCCTCCAACTGCTCTTAAATGCTAGTAAAACCAAATGCATGCTTTTCAACCGTTCGCTGCCTGCACCTGCACGCCCGGCTAGCATCAACACCCTGGATGGTTCCGACCTAGAATATGTGGACATCTATAAATACCTAGGTGTCTGGCTAGACTGTAAACCCTCCTTACAGACTCATATCAAACATCTCCAATCCATCATCAAATCGAGAGTTGGCTTTCTATTTCGCAAAAAAGCCTCCTTCACTCACGCCGCCAAACGTACCCAGTAAAACTGACTATCCTACCGATCCTCGACTTCGGCAATGTCATCAAAAAAAATAGCTTCCAATAATCTACTCAGCAAACTAGATGCAGTTTATCACAGTGCCATCCGTTTTGTTACTAAAGCACCTTATACCACCCACCACTGCGACCTGTATGCTCTAGTCGGCTGGCCCTCGCTACATATTCGTCGCCAGACCCACTGGCTCCAGGTCATCTACAAGTCCATGCTAGATAATGCTCCGCCTTATCTCAGTTCACTGGTCACGATGGCAACACCCACCCGTAGCACGCGCTCCAGCAGGAGTATCTCACTGATCATCTCTAAAGCCAACACCTCATTTGGCTGCCTTTCCTTCCAGTTCTCTGCTGCCTGTGACTGGAACGAATTGCAAAAATCGCTGAAGTTGGAGACTTTTATTTCCCTCACCAACTTTAAACATCTGCTATCTGAGCAATTAACCGATCGCTGCAGCTGTACAGCTGTACCTCATCCCCATACTGTTTTTATTTATTTACTTTTCTGCTCTTTTGCACACCAATATCTCTACTTGCACATGATCATCTGATCATTTATCACTCCAGTTTTAATCTGCTAAATTGTAATTATTCGCTCCTATGGCATATTTATTGCCTTTTGCACAAAATGTATTTCAACTCTTTTTTCTACTGTGTTATTGACTTGTTTGTTTACTTCATGTGTAACTCTGTGTTGTTGTCTGTTCACACTGTTATGCTTTATCTTGGCCAGGTCACAGTTGTAAATGAGAACTTGTTCTCAACTAGCCTACCTGGTTAAATAAAGGTGAAATAAAAAATAAATAAATAAAAGGACAACAACCTCTCCCTCAACGTGATCAAGACTAAGGAGATGATCGTGGACTACAGGAAAAGGAGGGTATCTCATCAACGGGGCTGTATCAGAGCAGGTTGAGAGCTTCAAGTTCCTTGGCGTCCACATCACCAACAAACTAACATGGTCCAAGCACACCAAAACAGTCGTGAAGAGGGCACGACAAAACCTATTACCCCTCAAGAGACTGAAAATATTTGGCATGAGTCCTCAGATCCTCAAAAGGTTCTACAGCTGCACCATTAACAGCATTTTGACGGGTTGCATCACTGCCTGGTATGGTAACTGCTCAGTCTCTGACCGCAAAACACTACGGAGGGTAGTGCATAAGACCCAGTACATCACTGAGGCCAAGCTTCTTTCCATTCAGGACCTCTATAACTGGCTGTGTCAGAGGAAGGCCCTAAAAACTGTCAAAGACTCCTGCCACCCTAGTCATACACTGTTCTCTCTGCTACCGCAAGGCAAGCGGTACGGAGCGGCAAGTCTAGGTCCAAGCGGCTTCTAAACAGGTTCTACTCCCAAGCCATAAGACTCCTGAACATCTAATCAAATAGCTACCCAGACTATTTGCATTGCCCCGTCCCCCCTCTGTTACTCTGCTGCTACTCTCTGTTATTATCTATGCATAGTCACTTTAATTAACAACTCTACCTACATGTACATATTACCTCAATTACCTTGTCTTACCGGTTTCCCCGCACATTGACTCTTGCACCAGTACCCCCTCTATATGGCCTTGCTATTGTTATTTTTCTGCTGCTCTTTAATTATTTGTTACTTTTATTTCTTTTTTTAGGTAGTTAAAAACTTCTTATGGCAGCAATCCCTTTAACGGGATGATATGAAAACAGCCAAATTTAAAACATCAAAAATCTCATAATTAAAAGTCCTCAAACATACATGTAGCGTTTTAAAGGTAGTCTTGTTGAACCAGTGTCCGATTTCAAATAGGCTTTACGGCGAAAGCACCACAAACAATTGTGTTAGATGACCACCAAACCACAATAAAAACAGCCATATTCCCAGCCAAAGAGGAGTCACAAAAGCACAAATAGAGATAAAATCAATCACTAACCTTTGATGATCTTCACCAGATGACACTCATAGGACTTCATATTTATAAAAATATGAGTTTACATTGGCGCGTTACATTCACTAGTTCCAAAAACATCCAGTGATTTTGCATAGCCACATCATTCAAACAGAAATACTCATCATAAATGTAGATGATAATACAAGTTATACACATGGAATTATAGATATACCTGTCCTTAATGCAACCGCTGTGTCTGAATTCAAAAAAACGTTACGGAATAAGCAAATAATAATCTGAGATGGCGCTCAGAGGAAATAGTCACAATTGCCGCCATGTTGGCGTCAACATAAACAAGAAATTACATGATAAATATTCCCTTACCTTTGATGATCTTCATCAGAAAGCACTCCAGGAATCCCAGGTCCACAATAAATGTTTGTTTTGTTCGATAATGTCCGTTATTTATGTCCAAAAACCTCCGTTTGTTAGCGCGTTTGGTATACATATCCAAACGCTCATTCTGGTCAGCGTTACGTCGGACAAAAAACTTCAAAAAGTTATATTACAGGTTGAAGAAACATTTCAAACTAAGTACAGAATGAATCATTAGGATGTTTTTAACATATAGTTTCAATAAAGTTCCAACCGGAGTATTCCTTTGTGTCTTGATGAGCAATGGAACGCAAGTGGGAATGCGAGTGATCAGAAAATGGCTGACTGCCAGTCACCTGATAGATTCTGCTCTTATTCAGTCCCACAACACAGTAGAAGTCTCATTCACATTTCTATAGACGGTTGACATCTAGTGGAAGCCCTAGGAAGTGCAACATCATTAATATATCAAGGGGATTTCAATGGGAACCTTGGTGAATACATACCAAGCTCAGATTTCTCACTTCCTGTTTGATTTCTCCTCAGGATTTTTCCTGACATATGAGTTCTGTTATACTCACAGACATCATTCAAACAGTTTTAGAAACTTGAGTGTTTTCTATCCAATACTAATAATAATATGCATATATTAGCAATTGAGACGGAGGAGCAGGCCGTTTACTTTGGGCAACTTATTCATCCAAGCTACTCAATACTGCCCCCAAGCCATAAGAAGTTTTAAGGGCTTGTAAGTAAGCATTTCCCTGTGTATTCGGCGCATGTGACAATTAAAATTGAATTTGATTTGATTAATATGCTTTTAAGCCACATATTTGCCACATATTTGGAGATTGCAGTGACAACATAACGTTCTAAAATGGTAGCTGTCCATGGTGCTGATATGTGTCTCTGTTCAAATGTCAACATAAAGCTTCCTTTGACCTAGCTTTTTGTTCAAACTCACCTGTTTAGTATTATAGGGATTCTAGTGAGTAGACTGGACCCTGGTTTTATCGACACACAATCTGACACACAGTGCTATATTTGTACAGTATAGTGTCCAAGCAACCCACTTTAAGCTATTTGACCTCAGTGAAAGTCCAGTAACAGGGGCAAAAAAGTATTTAGTCAGCCACCAATTGTGCAAGTTCTCCCACTTAAAAATATGAGAGGCCTGTAATTTTCATCACTTCAACTATTACAGACAAAATGAGAAAAAAAATCCAGAAAATCACATTGTAGGATTTTTTATGAATTTATTTGCAAATTATGGTGGAAAATAAGTATTTGGTCAATAACAAACGTTTATCTCAATATACTGTGGTACAGGTATGCCAGGAAAAGAGGTAGGTGTTTGTTTCATTGTAGCAAACTGCTGCCGCTTGTCTCACGCTTGCTTGCTCAATATTGTCAGTGATAGCAGTTCAAGTCAGATTTGTTTTCAGTTTATTCCATGTGTTTTGGATAGTGTCAGATGGGGGTCCAAATATTAGGCTATAGCGACACCAACCTTTATGTGTGTACTTGGTCAGGTTGAGGTCAAGTCTGAAAGCACCATTGCATTGTTGTGAGTGAACCATCTCAGATGTAGAACTGAGAACGTCTTGTATACTCCAGCTTGTCAATGTTTTGTAAGGAAAACTTACACTGCAGGTTAGGAGACTGAGGTTTTAAGGTTAGGAAAAGGGTTAGCGAAAATGCTCTCCTTAACCTACTACGAAAATCACTTTTTATCGAAGTGGAGTGAAGAGTGTGTCCCACTTCCAGACAGCATGAAACCTATATTCCTCTTCATGACCAGTAGATGGCAAGATTGTATACAGTAGGAAGTTTACATACACTTAGGTTGGAGTCATTAAAACTCATTTTTCAACCACTCCACAAATTTCTTGTTAACAAACTATAGTTTTGGTGAGTCGGTTAGGACATCTACTTTGTGCATGACACAAGTCATTTTTCCAACAATTGTTTAGACAGATTATTTAACTTATAATTCACTGTATCACAATTCCATTGGGACAGAAGTTAACACACTAAGTTGACTGTGCCTTTAAACAGCTTGGAAAATTCCAGAAAATGATGTCATGGCTTTAGAAGCTTCTGGTAAGCTAATTGACATAATTTGAGTCAATTGAGTCACCTTCAAACTCAGTTGCTTGACATCATGGGAAAATCAAAATAAATCAGCCAAGACCTCAGAAAAAAAATTGTACCCCTCTACAAGTCTGGTTCATCCTTGGGGGCAATTTCCAAATGCCTGAAGGTACCACGCTCATCTGTACAAACAATAGTACGCAAGTATAAACACCATGGGTGTCAGGACCCGGTTACGAACTCGGGTCGCCGGTCTGAGAAACAGTCACTTAGTAAACTGAGCCACTAATACTTGGCAGAACCCAGAAGATGAGGCAGACACAGCAGTACTAGAGACGGCGATTTAATAAAGAAAAAAGGAAAAGATCTTCAGGCAAAAATATAAATCCACAACGTCAAAAGTAATTCCAAGAGAAAAAATGTATATCCTCCCTAGACACAAGGAAAATCCACAAAGTGGTAAGAACAGCAGGGAAAAAACTAACCTCAAAAGAATAATCAAAAATAAACAAGAACAAAACCAGAGTACCTCAAGAAAATCCAGCTAGAGAAACAAAAGTTCACAGCATGGCTGGGTGCTAACATACAAACACAGAGCAAAGAACTGAGGAACAATAAGGGTTTAAATACAGTCAAGGGAAATGAGGCACAGGTGCAACTAATAACTAGAACAAGGGAAAAACAAAAGGGTCAAAAAAGCACAATGGGGGCATCTAGTGACCAAAACCTGAACAATCCTGGCAAAATCCTGACAGAATACCCCCAACAGCAGGGAAAAAACAAACCTCAAAAGAATAATCAAAAATAAACAAGAACAAAACCAGAGTACCTCAAGAAAATCCAACTAGAGAAACAAAAGTTCACAGCATGGCTGGGTGCTAACATACAAACACAGAGCAAAGAACTGAGGAACACTAAGGGTTTAAATACATTCAAGGGAAATGAGGCACAGGTGCAACTAATAACTAGAACAAGGGAAAAACAAAAGGGTCAAAAAAGCACAATGGGGGCATCTAGTGACCAAAACCTGAACAATCCTGGCAAAATCCTGACAGAATACCCCCAACAGCAGGGAAAAAACAAACCTCAAAAGAATAATCAAAAATAAACAAGAACAAAACCAGAGTACCTCAAGAAAATCCAGCTAGAGAAACAAAAGTTCACAGCATGGCTGGGTGCTAACATACAAACACAGAGCAAAGAACTGAGGAACACTAAGGGTTTAAATACAGTCAAGGGAAATGAGGCACAGGTGCAACTAATAACTAGAACAAGGGAAAAGCAAAAGGGTCAAAAAAGCACAATGGGGGCATCTAGTGACCAAAACCTGAACAATCCTGGCCAAATCCTGACAGAAGCTTCTTGTCTTCACCCCTCTGAGACAGGACAGCGCCAACACCAACCTCTGATGCGTCTACCTCCACCACAAAAGGTTCATCCACAGTCGGTAGTGTCAGGATGGGAGCAGAGAGGATGTTTTGCTTGAGTCCTTGGAAGTCCGTCTCAGCTTCTTTTCCCCACAGAAACCTTGCGTTGCCACCCTTGGTTAAAGCTGAGAGAGGGCCTGCCACTAAGCTGAAGTTCTTGATGAACTTGCGGTAAAAGTTTATGAAGCCCAGGAAACGCTGAACTTCCTTAACGGACTTGGGGGTGGGCCAATCCGCTACCGCCCCTACCTTCCTGGGGTCCATCTGGACTCGACCGGGTTCCACTACAAATCCCAGGAATTGTACTCGGGAGGAATGAAATTCACATATTTCCGGCTTAACGTACAAATGGCTGTCTAGGAGGCGTTTGAGTATTTGTCTGACATAATTAGTGTGTTCTTGAAGGGAGCTCGAAAAGATGAGGATGTCATCCAAGTAAACGAACACGAAGATGTTAAGCATATCCCTAAGCACATCGTTAATGAGCGCTTGGAACACAGCCGGGGCGTTTGTCAGGCTGAAGGGCATCACCAAGTATTCATAGTGACCAGTAGGCGTGTTGAAAGTGGTCTTCCACTCGTCACCGGGTCTGATCCGCACAAGATGGTATGCGTTCCGCAGGTCAAGCTTAGTGAAGACAACTGCTTCCTGGAGCAGCTCAAAGGCTGTGGCCAATAAGGGGTAGCGGGTAGCGGTTACGGACGGTTATGGCATTGAGTCCCCGGTAGTCAATGCAAGGACGTAATCCACCGTCTTTTTTGGCCATAAAGAAAATCCCTGCTCCCGCCGGCGAGGTGGATGGACGCATGAGGCCTGCTGCCAGAGCGTCCTTGATGTAGGTATCCATAGCAGCTCGTTCGGAAGGAGATAGGGAAAAGATCCGACCCCTGGGGGGGCAGGTGCCTGGAAACAGGTCGATGGGGCAATCGTAAGGTCTATGGGGTGGTAGCATGGTGGCCCTCTGTTTCCTAAATACCGGTTTGAGGTCATGGTAACACTCGGGAACTCGGGACAGGTCAATGGATTCTAGAGACTCGGGAGAAGAACTCGGGGAACTTGGGAAGATACAAGTGGCTTGGCACGTAGGACCCCACTGCTTGATAGTGCCCACAGACCAGTCGATGTGAGGGTTATGGCTGTGAAGCCAGGGGTATCCAAGGATGAGAGGGAACTCGGAACAGGAGATCAGATGAAAGTTCATCACTTCCTGGTGTTGGGAAACTGAAAGTCGCAAGGGGGTAGTGACACGAGTGACAAGTCCAGATCCCAAAGGACTTC
Source organism: Oncorhynchus clarkii lewisi (assembly GCF_045791955.1). Lineage (NCBI taxonomy): Eukaryota > Metazoa > Chordata > Actinopteri > Salmoniformes > Salmonidae > Oncorhynchus > Oncorhynchus clarkii. The sequence goes on from NC_092153.1 coordinate 31,209,560, forward strand.
CATCCAACGTAGTAACCCTCATGGGGTCACTTAGAGGTTCAGAGGGAACGCCATTCTCCTTCGCCCAGACACCATCCATGAAGTTACCTGCGGCTCCAGAGTCTACCAAGGCTTGAAGGGGAAGCTCGTGGTTGTCCCAGGAAAGGGTGACTGGAATGAGTAGGCGGGAGCTGGATGGATGGGAGGAGGTTATGTTTCCTGTTACAGTCCTCCCAGGCCTGCACGGGACAGTATGTGTCCCTGGAGCCCGGGACACGTGGAGCGGAAATGGCCGGGTCTGCCGCAATATAGATGCATCGCTCCCTCATCCGGCGGTCTCTCTCAGCCTGGGAGATGCGTCCAATCTGCATGGGTTCCGGTGGAGCCAGCGAGGATAAAGGTGGAGACTCGGAGCTGGGACCGATAGGAGTTCTCTCTCTCTCTCTCAGACGCTGGTCTATGCGCGAGGCCAACTTGATCAGGGACGCAAGGTTGTCCGGTGGTTCCCGAGTGGCCATTTCATCTTGGATGATGTCGGAAAGACCCTTCAAAAAGCACACTGTGAGCGCCTCGTCGTTCCAGCCACTCGCTGCTGCCACCGTGCGGAACTGGATGGCATAGTCCGTCACGCTGCTCTGACCTTTGCGGAGAGTCAGGAGCTGTTTGGCTGAGTCAGGGCCGCTGGTAGGACCTTGAAACACTCGCTTGAATTCTTCAGCAAAGGTAGAGTAGCTGGCACAGCAGGGACTTTGGGCATCCCACACAGCAGTAGCCCAGGCTAGGGCTTTTTCCGACAGCAGGGTGATGATATATGCGATCTTGGACCGGTCGGTGGGAAACGACAAGGGTTGCAGCTCGAAGGAGAGAGAACATTGGGTGAAAAACCCCTTACAAGCACTCGGATCACCTGAAAACCGTTGGGGAGGCGGCAGACGAGGTTCAGCCAGGGGGTTAACTGCCACGAGCACTTGAATCTGATGTACTGGAGCGGGAGCGGTTGCCGGGGAAAGTCGATCAGATATCTGCTTTATGGAAGTCAGCATCTCCGACAGAAGTTGAGAATGTCTAGCCATTAAGGCCTCTTGCTGAACCAGAGCAGCTTTGTGGCGTTGGACAGTCCCCTCGTGGTGGGACAGCATGGAAAAAAGGTCCTGGGTACTGGCTGCCTCTTGGTTCATTTTGTTGGCTCTGTGTTTCTGTCAGGACCCGGTTACGAACTTGGGTCTCCGGTGTGAGAAACAGTCACTTAGTAAACTGAGCCACTAATAGTTGGCAGAATCCAGAAGATGAGGCAGACACAGACGGTGATTTAATAAAGAAAAAAGGAAAAGTTCTTCAGGCAAAAATATAAATCCACAACGTCAAAAGTAATTCCAAGAGAAAAAAATGTATATCCTCCAAGACACAAGGAAAATCCACAAAGGGGTAAGAACAGCAGGGAAAAAACAAACCTCAAAATAATAATCAAAAATAAACAAGAACAAAACCAGAGTACCTCAAGAAAATCCAACTAGAGAAACAAAAGTTCACAGCATGGCTGGGTGCTAACATACAAACACAGAGCAAAGAACTGATGAACACTAAGGGTTTAAATACATTCAAGGGAAATGAGGCACAGGTGCAACTAATAACTAGAACAAGGGAAAAACAAAAGGGTCAAAAAAGCACAATGGGGGCATCTAGTGACCAAAACCTGAACAATCCTGGCCAAATCCTGTCAATGGACCACGCAGATGTAATTCCACTCAGGAAGGAGAAGCGTTCTGTCTCCTAGAGATGAACGTACTTTGGTGCGAAAAGTGCAAATCAATCCCAGAACAACAGCAAAGGACCTTGTGAAGATGAGAAAGGAAACATGTACAAAAGTATCTATATCCACAGTAAAACGAGTCCTATATCGACATAATCTGAAAGGCTGCTCAGCAAGGAAGAAGCCACTGATCCCAAACCGCCATAAAAAAGCCAGACTACGGTTTGCAACTGCACATGTGGACAAAGATCGTACTTTTTGGAGAAATGTCCTCTGGTCTGATGAAACAAAAATAGAACTGTTTTGCCATAATGACCATCATTATGTTTGGAGGGAAAAGGGGGAAGCTTGCAAGCCAAAGAACACCATCCCAACTGTGAAGCACGGGGGTGGCAGCATCATGTTGTGGGGGTGCTTTGCTATTCACAAAATAGATGGCCTCATGAGGAAGGAAAATGTGTATATATTGAAGCAACATCTCAAGACATCAGTTAAGTTAAAGCTTGGTCGCAAATTGGTCTTCCAAATGGAAAATGACCCCAAGCATACTCCCAAAGTTGTGGCAAAATGGCTTAAGGACAACAAAGTCAAGATATTGGAGTAGCCATCACAAAGCCCTGACCTCAATCCTATAGAACATTTGTGGGCAGAACTGAAATAGCGTGTGCGAGCAAGGATGCCTATAAACCTGACTCAGTTACACCAGCTCTGTCAGGAGGCATGGGCCAAAATTCACCCAATTTGTTGTGAGAAGCTTGTGGAAGGCTACCTGAAATGTTTGACCCAAGTTAAACAATTTAAATGCAATGCTTCCAAATACTAATTGAGTGTATGTAAACTTCTGACCCACTGGGAATGTGATGAAAGAAATAAAACCATTCTCTCTACGAATAAAACCATTCTCTCTACTATTATTCTGACATTTCACATTCTTAAAATAAAGTGGTGATCCTAACTGACCTAATACAGGGAATTCTTACTGGGATGAAATGTCAGGAATTGTAAAAAACTGAGTTTAAATGTATTTGGCTAAGGTCTATGTAAATTTCCAACTTCAACTGTATATATTTTCCACACTCTTCCATGCAGATAGTGGCAACAGGTGGATACTTTCAGATCAGGGTTTGAGTCAATTCCTTTTTAATTAAATAAATTCCAATTCCAATTTTCCTCAATGGTTCTCTATAATGTTTCCATCCACAGTTTTATACGCGTAAAGTCATGGCATATAAAACAAATTCACAACAGGTGTAATAAAAACATGAAGTGTCGATACAAGTTCATGAATGTCGACAGACAATTCGTTCTTTCGACATGGTGGGATATTTTTGGTCTGTAAAATTAATTATGCGACAATTACAGTGGAAACTCCGTTATGTGTAAATATTGATATAATAAACCATCATGTTGAAGTAAACTTGGAGTCACGTGAGGATATGCTATGTGGTACGACCACTACGATGTGGAAAAGCAATGAGTTTATAGGCAGATTAAATAAATTATGTTAATCTTAATGGTGATGAAGTGATAGACAGTGATCAGCTTGATGATAATTTCCAATACATTTTGGGCTTTTTATTTTAATGCTGGTGTCATGATGATTGATGCTTGGCTATCAATTATCCACATCTCATCAAAACCTAGTCTGCCACTTTATCGGTGAACTGTTGTCTAGAGAGCTTGCACCAAAACCAGATTGGGCAAGTTTGTGGCAAAACCATCAGTAGAGTTAAAATGTGATGGATCGCATTGAACTTCTGCTCTTTTTTCGGTCCCATGTAAACTAAAGCACAAAAAATGTTTGTATGTGCACTACATCATCACTCACAGCATTTTATCCACAACAAGTCAGTTTGATGGAAAATGGGAGCAACAGTGCCATAATGGCTTTAAAATGAACTAATTTCTTTTTTTACTTTAACTTAAGTGATGCGTGACGTCCATCATGCATGCATCTTAGGATGTTGCTTGTGACATAATCCATGTTTTTAACATGTGCAAAGGGTGTCAATGCAGACAAGTGAGATCATTACACTGATTTGCGTCACATTTGAATGCAATAATTGATGCATAGAGTAGACACTGGATATTACACATGTAAACATCAAATCAACCAAATAACCAATCAATCAAACTTGATTGATTGGTCTATATATCAAAATATATATTCTCTATATCATCCCTGGGATCTTGCAGTTTATTTTCACAGTTCTTGTCAGTCCATTTTTGTTGTTTGGTACTCGGGTTACTGTACCAACAGATCACAGAATAGGTCAAAATGAACTCAAGGATCTGTAAAAGAGTAATCGATATTAAAATAGGTCTGCTTATCAATGGTGTGAAATGTGCCAGCTCAAAACGTTATTGTAAAGAAAGTTATTGCAGAGAAAGAGAAAGTTACACAAAATAGGAACCTATATCAAGAATGAGATGAGTAATGTCAGCAGCGATATGAATTTGTTTGGAGGCACCAGCCGGAGAGCTTTCTCCTTGAGAGTAAGACATCAGCTAAGCAGGCAATATAGTGGGATTACACCTGACACTCCGCTGGTGGGTCCTAATCACTTCCTTGTCTTCCCAGTAAGAAGCTTATGAAGTTATTCCTCACTAATCATTTCACTTGTTTTTTTCACATATTTGAATGCTGTCCTCAAATATGAAAAGCAGTGCAATCCCCCTGCACCCTATTGTGAGTGTGACTTAAACTGCACCAAGCTGTTGCATTAATTGTCTTTTACAGTAATTTTCCACATGGTCTTTGCTTTGTTTGGATTGTTTGTTTGGAAAGTCAACACCATTATCTAGACAGGAAGGAAAGTCTGCTTTGCAGCAGGGTCCAAATAAGTGCCAACAGCTTAGTATAATTATTAGATAACATTTGTGGGTATTGGAGCTAATATGTTTTCGAAATTAGGCAAGTTAAGAGGTTGACAATGTGGTGTTGTGTATGATTTTGGTTTTAAGTGACAATCAAGTCCTTATAAATGCAATAGCTTGGGACTATTTTGAATATTTTGAATGTGAGCTTGCAGTTATCAATGGTAGAAAAAGTGTTTGAAGTGAGATTACATCGTCTTATGTACGCAAGTAGGCGTCGGTCCTGTGTGACAGTCAAATGTCACACTATCTCGCGATGATGAGACTGGTGATGCAATTTGCATGTGTTCAGGAGCCAACTGTATGTAAGCATCACTAATTTACTTACTCTACTCAAATATGTGTTTGATTGAGGCACATTGGGGTGTGAGGAATTAATTCAGCTGACCCATTCAGCAGCTCTGGCAGTTTTAATCAGAGGCAGTTCGTCGAACAAAATAAAAAATGAACTAAATGAACTACTCAAGTAAGTACAACAGATTGGCCAAATCAATTAGCTATTGGCAGGAGTGAGAGATGTTTTGTCCCCTTCTCCCGGGAAGCCCGACACAGAGGCACAGCTCCACAAATGTTATTTATATTTTCACTGCGATGTAGACAAATGGGGCACGTCTGTGTCACACTGAACAAAAACAGAGTTGGCGCTGTCAACTAATGAATTAGGCCTACTCATCAAAATAAATGGCAGAGAAGCTACCCCTTATTTGAAATTCTCTACCCTGTATTTATCCATTTCTGATTGCACTATTGTTGTGCTCAGACATGACGCACTGTTTTGCCCATGGATTCTGTAACACGAGCAAGTAATGACTTACATTAATTGTGTGCTTCATTGGTTATCTGTCTTCGGAAAATGTACCACATGTTTATAGTTAATTGGGAATCACATGAGGTGCAGACCTTTAATGTAGAGGCAAGTACAGGGGACAGAGAGTGTGTACAGTAGAGCAGAACGTCTGGTCTGGCAACTTTAAGATTACTAGAGAACAGATACTTCCTTATTGGCTGACAAAAGTCAACCCAGCAGGTGTTCAAGGTTTGTGGAGAATCTAATCTTGGAAAGGGATGAGGACAGAAGCTGCATCCAAAAATGTGTCCTGACCATCCTTGTGTCCATAATGTTGTACGATAGAGATAAAAAGTCAATTTGGCTGATGAGGAAAGTTTTGTTCTGGCTATTAGGGAGTATCTATGTCCTACACTATTCAATGGATTCTGACATTTTTTCTAATTTCTATCGCTCTCATCCTCACCAATAATTTGCATAGAAATGAGTTAGTAAAGGAGATCATTCTGCATGATTAGGAGGATGCATGGGATGTTTGAATATGCAGTATGGCAAACAAACAAACAAACAAACAAACAAGACTGATCTTATAATCAGGTTACAACTAATCTACACTCACTTGCTTGTAGTGAGTAAGACCATGAGCATCTGATAATACAGAAAGAGGGCATTGCAGGACACAGAGACAGATTTTAAATTAACTTTGAGCTGCAGTCCGTTTCAAAAGACAGCACAATTATGAACGTGAAACTGAAATTGAATTAAGGGATTAAAGCTTACTGTACTGCTAGATAAAATGAGCCCCTAGGACTGTGAATGATATAAAACCTACTTAATTGTTTCTCTCCAAATTAAACTATTATAAGGTTAATTTAGATTTTGTGCCAGTACAGTAACAACAGAGGACATAATTCCTGTGGAAGATTCTACCTTCTGTCCTTCTCATGTGGTTTAGAGCTTATTATTTTGTGGAAATGTGATAATAATGGAGAGACCAAGAGAAACGGATAAAAAAGAGCTCAATTTAAATAGCAGGCTCAAGCAGTCTTCTTTAGGCGTCTCTGATTCTTTGGAAAAGAGGTGCACAAGTTCAATTCTCTGCACGCAGGCACAGAAAATGATTAAATTGTTAAAAGTTTTCACATTCAAGCTGAACAAGCAATTTGCTAACCACCTCATTTGCCACCAGAACAAATTGCATTGTATTTGTCAGCCTGCAGTCAAAGGCGCCGAGAACAGCAGGTCGCGTTAGCTGGTATCTGACGCTTGTCTACTCAGACAACATTTTGGCAGATTTGCTGTGGTGGCTGTGCAGTGTTGTACAGCTTGAGGGGAGGGAAAAGCAATCGATAGAAATTGAAAGTCCAAATGAAGAGTTGATCACAAGCCGGGGTGCACCGTGGCTCTTTGTGGAGATTGACATTTCGCCACGGTGCCAATCAGACAATCCGAGGCCTGCTAGATTAAAAGCTTGTACCAAATCGACCAGACGCCACCTGTGTAGGAACGGCAAGCCTCTTGGAAGTGATATATCAGCGAGGAGGCTGTCAGCTAATCGATAACCCCGCCGAGCCCACGGGTGGCCACTGCTGTCGGGGTCGTTTTTCAGTCCGCCCCACTCGCCACGGCATCTTCTTACTGGCATGCACTCATTGCATTGTAGCACCAGCCATCCAAGCACTTTGAGTCTCGGGTTTAGAACGGGATTAGGCGATAAAGATTCCCCAAATGTCAAGAGTGGGGCGGGCGAGGAGAGGAGAGGCTTTGGGGTGTGGTGGTTCTTGGTGAGGGGGTGTGAAAGTCGCTGACTTGCTCACTTCTGAGGGCTTCCTGCTGGGGCTTTAAGCATGAGGAGGCCCCTCACTGGCAGGAGATCAGTCATGAAGCTGGGTCTGATTCAGCATGTAAGACAAACACTTTAAATCTCTATATCTTAGTTTCCTCCCCATCAGTGGTTCAGACTGTCTGATGTGTTGGGCACTGAGAACAACTTACTTTCTTTCTTTTTTCATCCTCTTTGAGGAGTTCAGCAACTCATAACTTCTCTCTTATTTTCACCGTTTCTCCATATTGATATTTGGCAAATAATTTAGCTACATCCACTTCTGTTTGCTTAGAAGATGGGGCAATGATTTTTGTGTGTTTGTGACACAGACGATTTCAAGCAATTAGTTGTGAAATGTTACCCATGCTCTCATATTCCTGAAACACTTCCTGGTGGCACATCCACCATGATTCCCACTCGCAGTAAGAGGCAGCCACACATTACCAGATGGCATCAAAAAACAGCCAGCAGCGACTAAACGAAGTGATGATGGGTTATGTCTCAAATGGCACCCTATTCCCTATATAGTGCACTAGGGCCTGACCAAAAGTAGTGCACTATGTAGGGAATAGGGTGCCATTTGGGACAGAACCATGGAGATTGTAATGGGTGATGTGTTCCCTCAATGAGCCTCCTCCTGGACAGGGGCAGACCCATTTTCTGCTGTTTCTCAGGCCGTGATCTCTGAACCGTGCAGCCAGGCTGATGTACTGTTTCACAGCTGTGTGTCTGTGTGGTGGGTGGCACTCCAGCTGAGTTTGTTTACCTCAAATGTGTTGATCTATCAGAGGTTGAGACCTTTGCCATCTTGAGCCACGTATAGACCAAAACACACACACACACCCTGTCTAAATGCAGCCTCACCCTAACACTTAAAGACGTCCTCCAGTGATTTTTGAACTTTTCCTGTTGAAAAGCTATATCCCAAGTATAAATACTGTACTCATGCTAAAGGGTAAAAATAAAAATATGTTTTGAGCAAAATAGTGTTTTTTAGACACTACAAACTTCAAGGAGTTGGTCTGATCATTTTGTGATGTCATCGGCCTCCCCCATTGCTTGGGGAACAATGGAGGAGCAATTGAGTATGAGTCATAATACCCATAAATTCATTTTTTCACCATACATTTTTTCCATAGGGGATTTTAGAACTACTTCATATAAGGTCTTTGTTTCGTGTAGGCTGATGTTTTAATAACCGCGCAAATCTCTCTCGGACACGGTAACTTGTACCAATATATTCGCCTGTAATTCCCCCACAAAAATGAAAAGCGAATTTATCCACGGATGTGGCTATCATACAGAACTACACAATCTGCCACAAGAATTGACGTCATAACTCAAGGCGCTGATTGGGAAAACCTCCACATTTCTTAATGCAAACTCGCATCGACAAGTAGCAAGTAGATATTATAGCCTTTTTAGTTTATTGTGTAAATAATTGGTATTGTGTATTTTTCGTGTGTATTCTTGTTTAACCTATTTTTATTACTAGGATTAGTTTAATTACCCCGGCCTATCTAGCTAGCTAACCTTATCGTATCTCTGTCGATCAGAAGCAAGGATGGTTCTGTGCTATGTATTGTATTGTAACCACTACTCCGATAAGTACACAGGCATTTTATAATTGTCTGCCCTCTGTAAGCGAGTGGCATGGCTGGAGCTGTGTGATGAGGTAAACCCTGTTTGCAAACGGTTTTGTTCCTCGATTGCATCTGTTGTTCATGACTAATCAAATGGCCTGTGAAGTCAGTTATACATGTCAGCAGGGATGGAATTTAAGCTAGCACGAGCCTGTGTATACAATGTGCCAAACTAGCCTGACACAGTAGTGAAATTTTGCATGTACAAACATTGCATGCCACATATTTAGGACCTGAATGTTACCCGGGCTAGTAGAAATTGGGGTCTGCTGGCCAATGTCCAAAATCCTTATGTTCCATCCCTGCATGTCAGTCCCTTTCAGACGAGCCCCCTATCACTACTGGTCTTCCTCAGTGACCTCACGGCTGAGGGTTATAATTTTTCAATTGAGAATTAAAACCAGAAGTATCGCAATACTTCTCTTTGTGCAGATAGTACCATAGACGTGTTCATCTAGTTGAGCATTCCAGATAAGTAGGCCATCCCAGCAGAAATGTCCCATCCACATAGGACTTTAGATGTGCAGATTGGGCGTTAATCTGTTTATTTTACCATTACTATAGTCAAGTCTGTGGGTTATGGTATTTTGTTATAGATGTTACCATTTCAGTCATCAACTTAGCTAGCAAAAGTAACTGTCTTTCAGATGGGCGGACCGGAAACCCATTGACAATGCAGCTGCTATTTTCCGGTTGGAATAATAAATGGTCATGTATTTACCAGAAAAAGGTAGCTCATCCACCATGGCAGAAGAGGAAGATCCAGACTGTTGATTGGGAAACAAGAACAAACATGAGGATTGAGTGTTGCGGGACCATGTAACGTAGACACATGGAGTCAGGAAGCAGGTGCAGGTAGTAAGTTTAATAATAACGCCCATTGACCAATACAAACCAAGCACCCCGTCTGACATGGCCACAAACAATACTACCTGATGATTGATAACAAAAGAGTGCTATATAAAGTGTAGGTATCAAGGGAGTAATGACGTCCAGGTGTGACTGATGACGATGAGATGCAGGTAAAGATGAGTTACCAGGACTGGTGGTTAGTAGACCGGTGACGTCCAGTGCCAGAGCGGGGAAGGATGTGTGACAGACAACTTGTCACATTGTTCAAGGTGTGTTTGTGTTACGATAAACAATGTGCTTTCTGTCCAGATAAAGATGGTGATACAGCATTGAAAAAGACCTACCACTGACCAAACGTCTCTTTGTTTTCCAGTCCATAGGAATGCGTTCTTCAGAGCATCTGGTGCATGAACATCCTGTGCCAGTGTGTTCCGAGCACGAGCATAATATTGGGGAGACTACAGCACATCGAGCCAGTATGGACAGGTCAGCAATACATTATTGTGTAAAACAACCCTTTTCCCAATGTTTTAGACATGAAAATCAGGCTCACGCCACGAGAAGCAGTCCATGATCAACACCACCCTCAGCAAGGAGATTTGCTGCAAGTCTATTCTCTCTCATTCTGGGGGTAAGACATAATTTAGAAATCCCATATCAATTCCAACCGTGCTCAAGATAACATGCAATGTGAATTGTGTGGTACTACTGAATGAAACTGTGAGGAGATGCACTCAGACCAGCCTTTGTGATTGATCATAGGTTAACTACATTACTTTAGTTAGCCGCTTTGAGCAAAACTTAAATGTAATTTAACCTATTCGAGGAGCTTATTGCTTGTGTATGATCTTTATTCATTGTTCACCTGCTTTTCAACAATGTCAGGTATAGGCAAGGATGACTGGGGCCTTCAGCAAGTAAGACACTGGGTAAGAAATCATTTGTATGAAATAATCACCTTGCCCATGATAAAGTTAACTATACTTAACAAAATATAAATGTAAATGCTTAGCTGAAATAAAATATCTGACATTTTCCACACAAAAAGCATATTTCTCTGTTAGTCAGCATTTCTCCTTTGCCAAGATAATCCATCCACCTGACAGGTGTGGCATATCAAGAAGCTGATTAAACAGCATGATAATTACACCGGTGCAGCTTGTGCTCGTCGTCCTTGCCAGAGTCTTGCAGTTCGGCATCGTAACCCATTTCAGTGGGAAAATGCACACCATCGATGGCCGCTGGCATGCTGGAGAAGTGTGCTCTTCCCGAATGAATTCCGGTTTCAACTGTACAGGTCAGATGGCAGACAGCGTGTATGGCTTTGTGTGGGCGAGCAGTTTACTGATGTCAACGTTGTGAACAGAGTGCTTCATGGTGGGGTTATGTTATGGGCAGGTATAAGCTACAGACAACGAACACAATTGCATTTTATTGATAGCAATTTGAATGCACAGAGATACTGTGATGAGATCCTGAAGCCCATTGTTGTTTGATTCATCCGCCGCCATCACCTCATGTTTCAGCATGATAATGCTCAGCACCATGTCGCATGGATCTGTACATAATTCCTGGAAGCTGAAAATGTCCCATTTCTTCCATAGTTTGCATACTCACCAGACATTTCACCCATTGAGCATGTTTGGGATGCTCTGCATCGACGTGTAAGACAGCGTGTTCCAGTTCTCGCCAATACCCAGCAACTTTGCTCAGGCATTGAAGAGGAGTGGGTCTACATTCCACAGGCCATAATCAACAGCCTGATCAAATCTATGTGAAGGAGATATGTTGTGCTGCTTGAGGCAAATGGTGATCACACCAGATATGGGTTTTCTGATCCATGCCCCTTTTTTTAAGGTGTGCATAACTGTTTTCCCAGTCATGGGAAATCCATAGATTAGGGCCTAATGAATTAATTTCATTTGATCGATGTCCTTATACTGTATAAACTGTAACTCAGTAAAATCTTTGAAATTGTTGCATGTCGTGTTTGTCTTCAGTGTACATTACTTTAGTTGGCTGCTTTGAGCAAAACGTATATGTAATAAATTCTGGGAGCCGTGTGTGTGGAATATTTTTGGACCATTGGATTCCCTGAACAGGTACTGACAGTCTGTCAGAGGTCGTCACGCTGGATGGAGATGGTGGCTTTGGTGGTCCACACGTTGAACGTAAATAAAGATTACAGTAAGATTACAATAACATCTTACTGTATTCATGTTTTCACTGTGAATGGTAAGAATTTTACAGCCACCGCGCAGCATTCTGGGATCGCCACTGCCAGCCAGCCACCCACCAATTTTGAATTCTTCAAGAGAAGTAAAGGCATGGATTACTTAAAGTTATAGACTATTTTTTTACAGCGATCAACAACCTATTAACAAAGGCATCAACGAACAAGGTATGGATTGTTGCATGCTTTTATTTTATGCCCGTGCAAGGTTGATCACTCTTTGGAATATAAACTGAATACAAAAAAAATAGGATTTCAACAAACCCCCTTCAAATATTGTTTTATTGCCGACACATTTCGAACAAGTTCCTTTATCAGGATACAATGACTTAGCAACAGTGGAGTTTTAACCACAATAATGATGATGATGGTAAAGCACAGAGGTGTGGACTCGAGTCACATGACTTGAACTTGAGTCAGACTCAAGTCACAAATATGATGACTTGCAACTCGACTTTGACTTTAACAATGACTCGTGACTTAACTTTGACTTGAGCCTTTTGACCCAAACTAACTTGATACCCTCCCCAAAAAGTGTGCAGCGCATCAACTCTTAACTTAACGGATTACAGTTTGGCTTCTGTCCGATTCAATCAAATTCTGCCAGCTGATAAAAAGTTGCAGTGCAGAGGAACGAGTGAATTGGCGAGTGAATTCAGATGGAGCCCTTGGAAAGATGATACCCAAAGTTATTATTTTCAGATATAAAGACTACACTGTGTCAACAAAAAACAGATTGCAACTTACAAAACATGCAGGAAGAAAATGACAGACGGAGGCGCAACAACTTCCAACTTTGTTCCACATTTGAAGCTGCACAAAGAAAGGTAAGTTGTGGCTAATATAGCCGACAGCTATATCATTCATAACTTTGCCAGTGTTTGCATGTTGGCTAATGTAACGTTAAATCAATGAGCCTCCACACAGTCAGTGCGGGAACGTGATCATTGCACCCAAGATTGAGCTACAACTGGCTAGGCAGTTGGTAGCCTAAATCCTGCCTGATGTTACTGTTGTTCCTAAATACAGGGAAATTCTTGAGGGAAACCTGTTTCAGTCTTTCAGGGATTTAAGACTGGGAAAGAGGTTCACCTTCCAGCAAGACAATGACCCCAAGCATACTGCTAAAGCAACACTCAAGTGGTTTAAGGGGAAACATTTAAATGTCTTGGAATGGCCTCGTCAAAGCCCAGACCTCAATCCAATTGAAAATCAGTGGTATGACTTAAAGATTGCTGAAAACCAGCGGAACCCATCCAACTCGAAGGACTCGAAGGAGCCGGAGCAGTTTTGCCTTGAAGAATGGGCAAATATCCCAGTGGCTAGATGTGCCAAGCTTATAGAGACATACCCCAAGAGACTTCCAGCTGTAATAGCTGCAAAAGGTGGATCTACAAAGTATTGACTTTGGGGGATGAATAGTTATGCATGCTCAAGTTCAGTTTCTTTGTCTTATTTCTTGTTTGTTTAAAAAAAATATATTTTGCATCTTCAAAGTGGTCGGCATGTTGTGCAAATCAAATGACACAACGCTATTTGCTATGTAAAGGTGAGCTAAACTGTGAGCTAAACTGAGCTAAATGACTACCGCCCCGTAGCACTCACATCCGTCATCATGAAGTGCTTTGAGAGACTAGTCAAGGACCATATCACCTCCACCCTACCTGACACCCTAGACCCACCCTAGACCCACTCCAATTTGCTTACCGCCCAAATAGGTCCACAGACGATGCAATCTCAACCACACTGCACACTGCCCTAACCCATCTGGACAAGAGGAATACCTATGTGAGAATGCTGTTCATCGACTACAGCTCGGCATTCAACACCATAGTACACCATAGTACCCTCCAAGCTCGTCATCAAGCTCGAGACCCTGGGTCTCGACCCCGCCCTGTGCAACTGGGTACTGGACTTCCTGACGGGCCGCCCCCAGGTGGTGAGGGTAGGCAACAACATCTCCTCCCCGCTGATCCTCAACACTGGGGCCCCACAAGGTTGCGTTCTGAGCCCTCTCCTGTACTCCCTGTTCACCCACGACTGCGTGGCCACGCACGCCTCCAACTCAATCATCAAGTTTGCGGACGACACAACAGTGGTAAGCTTGATTACCAACAACGATGAGACGGCCTACAGGGAGGAGGTGAGGGCCCTCGGAGTGTGGTGTCAGGAAAACAACCTCACACTCAACGTCAACAAAACTAAGGAGATGATTGTGGACTTCAGGAAACAGCAGAGGGAACACCCCCCTATCCACATCGATGGAACAGTAGTGGAGAGGGTAGCAAGTTTTAAGTTCCTCGGCATACACATCACAGACAAACTGAATTGGTCCACTCACACAGACAGCATCGTGAAGAAGGCGCAGCAGCGCCTCTTCAACCTCAGGAGGCTGAAGAAATTCGGCTTGTCACCAAAAGCACTCACAAACTTCTACAGATGCACAATCGAGAGCATCCTGGCGGGCTGTATCACCGCCTGGTATGGCAACTGCACCGCCCTCAACCGTAAGGCTCTCCAGAGGGTAGTGAGGTCTGCACAACGCATCACCGGGGGCAAACTACCTGCCCTCCAGGACACCTACACCACCCGATGTCACAGGAAGGCCATAAAGATCATCAAGGACATCAACCACCCGAGCCACTGCCTGTTCACCCCGCTATCATCCAGAAGGCGAGGTCAGTACAGGTGCATCAAAGCTGGGACCGAGAGACTGAAAAACAGCTTCTATCTCAAGGCCATCAGACTGTTAAACAGCCACCACTAACACTGAGTGGCTGCTGCCAACACACTGACACTGACTCAACTCCAGCCACTTTAATAATGGGAATTGATGGGAAATGATGTAAATATATCACTAGCCACTTTAAACAATGCTACCTTATATAAATGTTACTTACCCTACATTATTCATCTCATATGCATACGTATATACTGTACTCTATATCATCGACGGTATCCTTATGTAATACATGTATCACTAGCCACTTTATACTATACTATGCCACTTTGTTTACATACTCATCTCATTTGTACATACTGTACCCGATACCATCTACTGTATCTTGCCTATGCTGCTCTGTACCATCACTCATTCATATATCCTTATGTACATATTCTTTATCCCCTTACACTGTGTACAAGACAGTAGTTTTGGAATTGTTAGTTAGATTACTTGTTATTACTGCATTGTCGGAACTAGAAGCACAAGCATTTCGCTACACTCGCATTAACATCTGCTAACCATGTGTATGTGACAAAGAAAATTTGATTTGATTTGATTTGATTTGATTTGAAAGGAAGTCCGTTATTGGGATTGAGCATGTGATTGTTTATTCGCGGGGAGGGGGGTGTATATATTAAAAAGATGATCCCTTATCATTATGTTGATCTATTTCAGGAGATATGTAGATGAAACCCACTGCTTGGATGCTTCTGATGCTGACAGAACATTTATTTAGCTTTATCTCTTATTTCCTGCAAATCAACACATTTTGTCATGGTGTGCTGATAACATTTAGCTGTTTTTAAAGCTCATTTTATTGCAATTCTATTAATTTGACTATGTCTAATGTGTATTCATGTGATATGCCCCCCCCCCCCATTACTCCATTAGCCCTGAGATTGGAAGGTTATCAGTTCAATCCCTGGCAGAGTCACACCAAAGACTTAAAAAATGGGAGCTGATGAGTCTTTATTTGGTGCGCAGCATTAAGGAGATAAACAGGAAAAAGAGAAATGTCCTCTCACTGTCAACTGCATTTATTTTCAGCAAACTTAACATGTCTAAATATTTGTATGAACATAGGATTCAACAACTGAGACAAACTGAACAAGTTCCACAGACGTGATTAACAGCAATGGAATAATGTGTCCCTGAATAAAGGGGGGGGGGGGGGGGGGTCAAAAGTAACAATGCAGCTGGTGGCCACACAAGATACTGCCTAAGTACTGCAGTGCATCTCTTCCTCATGGACTGCACCAGATTTGCCAGTTCTTGCTGTGAAATGTTACCCCACTCTCCCACCAAGGCACCTGCAAGTTCCCTGACATTTCTGGGGGGGAATGGCCCAAGCCCTCACCCTCCGATCCAACAGGTCCCAGACGTGCTCAATGGGATTGAGATCCGGGCTCTTCGCTGGCCATGGCAGAACACTGACATTCCTGTCTTGCAGGAAAACTCGCACAGAATGAGCAGTATGGCTGGTGGTATTGTCATGCTGGAGGGTCATGTCAGGATGAGCCTGCAGGAAGTGTATGACTTAGGAGGAGGTTGTCTTCCCTGTAACGCACAGCGTTGAGATTGCCTGCAATGACAACAAACTCAGTCCGATGATGCTGTAACACACCGCCCCAGACCATGACGGACCCTCCACCTTCAAATCGATCCCGCTCCAGAGTACAGGCCTCGGTGTAACGCTCATTCCTTCGACGATAAACGCAAATCTGACCATCACCCCTGGTGAGACAAAACCGCAACTCGTCAGTGATGAGCACTTTTTGCCAGTTCTGTCTGGTCCAGGAACGGTGGGTTTGTGCCCTTTAGCGACGTTGTTGCCAGTGATGTCTGGTGAGGACCTGCCTTACAACAGGCCTACAAGCCCTCAGTCCAGCCTCTCTCAGCCTATTGTGGACAGTCTAAGCACTGATGGAGGGATTGTGCATTCCTGGTGTAACTCAGGCAGTTATTGTTGCCATCCTGTACCTGTCCTGCAGGTGTGATGTTCAGATGTAATGATCCTGTGCAGGTGTTGTTACATGTGGTCTGCCACTGCGAGGACGATCAGCTGTCCGTCCTGTCTCCCTGTAGTGCTGTCTTAGGCGTCTCACAGTACAGAAATGGCAATTTATTGACCTGGCCACATCTGCAGTCCTCATGCCTTATTTATCATCATAGAGGGGAAAAGAAGTCCCATCCATAGTCCAGAGAGTCTTAGCTTCCAGGAATGGATAATAGTTTTATAGTTGAAACGGTTTGTAAGAAAGGACAATATGTATTTTTTTAACATGCGACATTGGGTTCAGAAACCGGCAGTATCTTCTGTTAACCACAATGACTAATTCTATCTGTTCTCCTGGCAAAGTATCAGAATGTTGTCTCTGGTTTTTATGTCTGAATTTAGAGAACTGAATCTGAATGCACCTGAGAAGTTTAATACATGAAACTTTAATAAACTTTAAATGATCATTTTTAAAATTGATACAGACATTGAATGTATTATCTACCACAGTGGCTCCAAAAGGTTTTCTAGTCCTGTACTCCTTCAAATATTCAACCTCCAGCTGTGTACCCCCTCTAGCACCAGGGTCAGCACACTCTCAAATGTTGTTTTTTTTGCCATCATTGTAAGCCTGCCCCACACACACACAATACTATACATTTTATTAAACATAAGAATTAGTGTGAGTTTGTCACAACTCGGCTCGTGGGAAGTGACAAAGAGCTCTTATAGGACTAGGGCACAAATAATATAGTAATAATCAATCTGGCTCTTTATTTAGCCATCTTACATAAAACCTTACTTGTTCATCATAAATTGTGAATAATTCACCACCGGTTAATGAGAGGGGTGTGCTTGAAAGGATGCACATACAGTATATCACAAAAGTGAGTACACCCCTCACATTTTTGTAAATATTTGAGTATATCTTTTCATGTGACAACACTGAAGAAATGACACTTTGCTACAATGTAAAGTAGTGAGTGTACAGCTTGTATAACAGTGTAAATTAGCTGTCCCCTCAAAATAACTCCACACACAGCCATTAATGTCTAAACCGCTGGCAACAAAAGTGAGTACACCCCTAAGTGAAAATGTCCAAATTGGGCCCAAAGTGTCAATATTTTGTGTGGCCACCATCATTTTCCAGCACTACCTTAACCCTCTTAGGCATGGGGTTCACCAGAGCTTCACAGGTTGCCACTGGAGTCCTCTTCCACTCCTCCATGACGACATCACAGAGCTGGGGGATGTTAGAGACCTTGCACTCCTCCACCTTCCGTTTGAGGATGCACCACAGATGCTCAATGGGGTTTAAGTCTGGAGACATGCTTGGCCAGTCCATCACCTTTACCCTCAGCTTCTTTAGCAAGGCAATGGTCGTCTTGGAGGTGTGTTTGGGGTCGTTATCATGTTGCAATACTGCCCTGCGGCCCAGTCTCCGAAAGGGAGGGGATCATGCTCTGCTTCAGTATGTCACAGTACATGTTGGCATTCATGGTTCCCTCAATGAACTGTAGCTCCCCAGTGACGGCAGCACTCATGCAGCCCCAGACCATGACACTCCCACCACCATGCTTGACTGTAGGCAAGACACACTTGTCTTTGTACTCCTCACCTGGTTGCCGCCACACACGCTTGACACCATCTGAACCAAATAAGTGTATCTTGGTCTCATCAGACCACAGGACATGGTTCCAGTAATCCATGTCCTGTGGTCTGCTTGCCTTCAGCAAACTGTTTGCGGGCTTTCTTGTGCATCATCTTTAGAAGAGGCTTCCTTCTGGGACGACAGCCATGCCGACCAATTTCGTACAGCGTATGATCTGAGCAGGCTGACCCCCCCACCCCTTCAACCTCTGCAGCAATGCTGGCAGCACTCATACGTCTATTTCCCAAAGACAACCTCTGGATATGACGCTGAGCACGTGCACTCAACTTCTTTGGTCGACCATGGCGAGGCCTGTTCTGAGTGGAACCTGTCCAGTTAAACCGCTGTATGGTCTTGGCTGTATGGTCACCGTGCTGCAGCTCAGTTTCAGGGTCTTGGCAATCTTCTTATAGCCCCGGCCATCTTTATGTAGAGCAACAATTCTTTTTTTCAGATCCTCAGAGAGTTCTCTGCCATGAGGTGCCATGTTGAACTTCCAGTGAGGATGAGGGAGTGTGAGAGCGATGACACCAAATTTAACACACCTGCTCCCCATTCACACTTGAGACCTTGTAACACTAACGAGTCACATGACACCGGGGAGGGAAAATGGCTAATTGGGCCCTATTTGGACATTTTCACTTAGGGGTGTACTCACTTTTGTTGCCAGCGGTTTAGACATTAATGGCTGTGTGTTCAGTTATTTTGAGGGGACAGCAATTTTACACTGTTATACAAGCTGTACACTCACTACTTTACATTGTAGAAAAGTGTAATTTCTTCAGTTTTGTCACATGAAAAGATATACTCAAATATTTACAAAAATGTGAGGGGTGTACTCACTTTTGTGATATACTGTAACTCTGCAATGTTGGGTTGTATTGGAGAGAGTCTTACTCTTAAATCATTTTCCACACACAGTCTGTGCCTGTATTTAGTTTTCATGCTAGTGAGGGCCAAGAATCCACTCTCACATAGGTACGTGGTTGCAAAGGGCATCAGTGTCTTAACAGCGCGATTTGCCAAGGCAAGAAACTCTGAGCGCTGCCCTATCCAGAAATCTGTCAGTGGCTACTGATTTAAATTACATTTTCATAGAACCGCTTGTTGCAATTTTGATGAGGCAGGGCATGAAAGGGATAATGAAGTTGTTTATGTCATCCGTTTCAGGAAAGTACCTGCGTAATTGCGCACCCAACACACGCAGGTGCTTCGCTATATCACCTTTTGTAACGTCCGTTGTTGGTGGAAGAAGGTGAGGACCAATGTTTTTAATAAAGAAATTGAACACTGAACAAAAACAACAAAGTGAACGAACGACACCGAAACAGTGCTGTCTGGTGCAGAATACAAACACTCAACAGAAAATAATTACCCACCAATCAAGGGTTAAAACAGGCTGCTTAAGTATGGTTCTCAATCAGGGACAACGATTGACAGTTGCCTCTGATTGAGAACCATACCAGGCCAAACACAGAAATACCAACTCATAGAAAAACAAACATGGACAACCCCCCCAACTCACGCCCTGACCATACTAAAACAAAGACATAAAAAAAGAACTAAGGTCAGAACGTGACAGTACCCTCCCCAAAGGTGCGGACTCCGGCCGCAAAACCTGAACCTATAGGGGAGGGTCTGGGTGGGTGTCTGTCCGCGGTGGCAGCTCTGGCGCGGGACGTGGACCCCACTCCACCATAGTCTTTGCCCACCTCTTTACCCGCCTCCGTGGTCTCTTTAGAGCGGCGACCCTCGCCGCTGACCTCAGACTGGGGACCCTAGCAACGGGTCCCGAAAGACAGGAGATTCCGGCAGCACCGGACAGGCGGGAGACTCCGTCAGCTCCGGAGTGAAGGGCGATTCCGGCAGCACTGGAGTAACGGACGGCTCTGGCAGCTCAGGACAGACGGGAGACTCTGGCAGCTCAGGACAGACGGGAGACTCTGGCAGCTCAGGACAGACGGGAGACTCTGGCAGCTCAGGACAGACGGGAGACTCTGGCAGCTCAGGACAGACGGGAGACTCTGGCAGCGCTGGAGAGGAGGAAGGCTCTGGCAGCGCTGGAGAGGAGGAAGGCTCTGGCAGCGCTGAGCAGGCCGGAGCACCTGTAGGGAGGAGACGGAGAGACAGCCTGGTGCTGGGGGCTTCCACCGGAGGCCTGGTGCGTGGAGGAGGCACCGGATAGACTGGACTGTGGAGGCGCACTGGAGGTCTCGAGCACCGAGCCTGCACAACCCTACCTGGCTGGATACTCCCCGTAGCCAGGCCAGTGCGGCAAGGTGGAATCGACCGCACTGGGCTGTGCTAGCGAACCGGGGACACCATGCGCAGGGCTGGTGCCATGTACCCCAGCCCGAGGAGACTACCTGGAGACCAGATGTGCTGAGCCGGCTTCATGGCACCTGGCTCTATGCCCACTCTAGCCTGGCCAATACGAGGCGCTGCTATGTAATGCACCGGGCTATGCCTGCGCACCGGGGACACTGTGCACCTCATGGCATTACACCTCACGGCCAGTCCACCTCTCTCCACGGTAAGCACGGGGAGTTGGCTCAGGTCTCCTACCTGACTTAGCCACACTCCCCGTGTGCCCCCCCCCAAGACATTTTTGAGGGTTTCTCTCGTCCCAGCCACGCTGCCGTGCTGCCTCCTCATACCACCGCCTCTCAGCTTTCGCTGCCTCCAGCTTGGTGCGGCGATATTCCCCAGCCTGTGCCCAGGGTCCTTTGCCGTCCAAAATCTCCTCCCATGTCCAGGAGTCTTGAGATTTCTGACGCTGCCCGTTACCACGCTGCTTGGTCCTTGGTTGGTGGGTGATTCCATGTATGCTTTACGCTCCTGCAAGTTCATGCTCTACAACATCTGTATAGTACGACTCTACCTCACACAGGAAGCAGCGCAGGTCTTAATCCACTTGTCCTCTCCTGTCTGGACTACTGCAACTCACTGTTTGCTGGGCTCTCCACTTGTGCCATCAAACCCCTGCAACTTATCCAGAACGTTGAAACTCGCATCCACTACAAGACCATGGTGCTTACCTACGGAACAGCAAGAGGAACTGCCCCTCCTTACCTTCAGGCTATGCTCAAAGCCTACACCCCAACCTGAGCATTCAGTTCTGCCACCTCCGGTCTCAGCCCTCCCACCCCTACGGGAGGGCAGCTCTCGCTCAGCCCAGTCCAAGCTCTTCTCTGTCCTGGTACTCCAATGGTGGAACCAGTTTCACCCTGAAGCTAGGACAGCAGAGTGCCTGCCCGAAAACATCTGAAACCCTACCTCTTCAAACAGTATCTTAAATAATCCCCCTCCTTATCCCTTTACTTTTTATGCCTGTATTATGTGGTTGTCCCACCCAGCTATCTTTATATGAATATACTAACTACTGTAATATGTGGTTGTCCCACCTAGCTATTTTAGTGGGAATATACAAACTGTGAGTCGCTCTGGATAAGAGTGTCTGCTAAATGACAAAAATGTCGATGTACTTTTGGGTGTCAGGGAAAATGTAAGGAGTAAAAAGTATATTATTTCCTTTCGGAATGTAGTGGAGTAAAAGTTGTCAAATATAAAATAGTAAAGTACAGATACTCCAAAAAACGACTTAAGTACTACTTTAAAGTATTTTAAGTACTTCACACAACTGAGGGCAGTCTGTGTGTGTTTGAGAGGCAGAGGTCCTGAGTTCAAGTCTTGGTATGAGCTGAAATCGGGGGAAGCGATGCTCGTTAAGCAAGCAGCATGTGACACCTTTTACATTAACTTCCTGAACTTATCACTATAGGCTTTAGCTAAGTGGGCTAATACAGTCTTGTGACATGCAGGAGACCTGGTTTGAACCTAGTCAGTGTCACACCCTGGCCATAGAGAGGCTTTTTATTCTCTATTTTGGTTAGGCCAGGGTGTGACTAGGGTGGGCATTCTATGTCCTTTTTTCTATGTTTTGTATTTCTATGTCTTGGCCTGGTACAGTTCTCAATCAGGGACAGCTGTCTATCGTTGTCTCTGATTGAGAACCATACTTAGGTACCCTTTCCCTCACCTGTTTTGTTGGAAGTTAACTTTGTAGTTGTTCAGGGCACATAACCCAAAGTTTCACGGTTGGTTTTTTTTTGTGCTTGGTTTTGTCGCCGTAATATTTAAATAAATGATCAAATGTATGCTTATCATGCTGCACCTTGGTCCAGTCCTTCAGCCAGCCTCAAGAGCAAGACTACATAGGGAGTGGAAAGACTCCTTAGAAGGGCTCTGATAGGGCTAACTGTATTCTTATGGGGGCCAAATTGAGTTGTTTGTGTCATTCCTAACGTGGCCTGTGATCATAATAGAGGGAAAGGCACATGTATGTTCGAGAGAGTCTTGGCTTTCTGGAATGGGGTCATAATAGTGTATAGCCAAAACATTCCACATTAGCTTCAGAGACCGCCGGAAGCTTCTGTTTACCACAGTGAGTGTTTGATACAATATGTTCTATACCTTTCCTGGCTGGCAAAGTACTAGGATGTTGTCTGCTTTTGAATCTGAATTTAGAGAATTGAAATTAAACTGAATCTGAATCCATCTGAGAGGTTGCTTAAATGAAACTTTGATGAACTTGAAATTATAGTTTGTAAACTTGATTCACAGAAAACAATGCAGTCTCTACCATATGAAACAGAATAGTCAATTAAATTGAATTTTAAAACAATGCAATATACATTCAAGTTTGAAATCATGAAATACAAGTTAAATTTAGGAATTCAATGATTACATTTTTGCATTACAAATTCTAAATTATGGAATTCAAATACATGTATTTTTTTGTACGATTTGATTTAATCTTTTATAAACAATAAAAACATACACATGCACGACCGTTCAAAAGTTTGGAGTCACTTAGAAATGTCCTTGTTTTCCATGAAAACATACACGAAATGAATAGGAAATATAGTCAAGATGTTGACAAGGTTATAAATAATGATTTTTAATTGAAATAGTAATTGTGTCCTTCAAACTTTGCTTTCATCAAATAGTCCTCCATTTGCAGCAATTACAGCCTTGCAGATCTTTGGCATTCTAGCTGTCAATTTATTGAGGTAATCTAAAGAGATTTCACCCCATGCTTCCTGAAGCACCTCCCACAAGGTGGATTGGCACTCTGTTGCTCCCACAACAGCTCAATAGGGTTGAGATCCGGTGACTGTGCTGGCCACTCCATTATGGACAGAATACGAGCTGACTGCTTCTTCCCTAAATAGTTCTTGCATAGTTTGGAGCTGTGACCCAATCATCATCCTGTTGTAGGATGAAATTGGCTCCAATTAAGTGCCGTCCACAGGGTATGGCATGGCGTTGCAAAATGGAGTGATAGCCTTCCTTCTTCAATATCCCTTTTACCCTGTAAATATCTCCCACTTTACCACCACCAAAGAACCCCCAGACCATCACATTGCCTCCACCATGCTTGACAGATGGCGTCAAGCACTCCTCCAGCATCTTTTCATTTTTTCTGCATCTCACAAATGTTCTTCTTGTGATCCGAACACCTGAAACTTAGATTTGTCTGTCCATAACACTTTTTTCCAATCTTCCTCTGTCCAGTGTCTGTGTTCTTTTGCCCATCTTAATCATTTATTTTTATTGGCCAGTCTGAGATATGGCTTTTTCTTTGCCATGCTGCCTAGAAGGCCAGCATCCCGGAGTCGACTCTTTAATGTTGATGTTGAGACTGATGTTTTGCGGGTACTATTTAATGAAGCTGCCAGTGGAGGACTTGTGGAGGCGTCTGTTTCTCAAACTAGACACTAATGTACTTGTCCTCTTGCTCAGTTGTGCACTGGGGCCTCCCACTCCTGTTTCCATTGTGGTTAGACAGTTTGCGCTGTTCTGTGAAGGGAGTAGTGCACAGCATTGTACGAGATCTTCAGTTTCTTGGCAATTTCTCGTATGGAATATTCTTCATTTCTCAGAACAAGAATAGACTGCTGAATTTCAGAAGAAAGTTCTATGTTTCTTGACATTTTGAGCCTGTAATCGAATCCAGAAATGCTGATGCGCCAGATACTCAACTAGTCTAAAGAAGGCAAGATTTATTGCTCCTTTAATCAGTACATGTTTTCAGCTGTGCTAACATAACTGCAAAAGTGTTTTCTAATTAGCCTTTTAAAATTATAAACTTGGATTACCTAACACAACGTGCTATTGGAACACAGGAGTGATGGTCGCTGATAATGGTCCTCTTTTTCCATTTTGTTAATGATGACGGATTGATTGATTTCCAAGTTTTTTTCAAGATGAGTGGTGAGAGAACAGAGAACAGAATCATCCAACCCATCGGATATCTCACTACATATGCCAAGTCTTTAAATATGCAGACAGACAGATGTGAGTAAGTTTACATTGTAATACTTCTGACAGCCAACTCTCTATCTCCGCCTACAACTTCCAGACTTTATAGCATTACCAGAAGCCATAGATTATTGAGTCGTTATTAGTTTAAAACTTAAGACATGACTCTGCCATATAATTTGTGAATTTTGTCTCTTGTATAATACATTCTATACATTATCTTATACAGGATATGCATACATTTCCGTTAAGTTATTTTGTTAGTTATGCTACAACTTTCCCTCTATCTTGTGCTAACATCAGTTATTTTTAAGTCTTGGTTCCAATGTTTAAGATTTTTTCTAAGAGATTGTCAGTTGGATATGCTCTTTGCAAGGTGTTTTTGCACCTTGTATCCTCATGCACCATGTCAGGAGGATACCTGGACCACCTATTGAGATGTGCCTTTGTTAAGTAAATCAGGTGTTAAGTATGCTGAAAAGGAGTAGGACCTTAATGAATGCAAGCGCTCAAAAGTGTCCCTCTCATCTGACACTATGGAAGGAGTGAGGTGAAGGGTGATAAGCTTTCCTCATGGCCCTTGTTGTTCTCCCCGGGCTAGCCCTGTGCCATTGTCGGGCTGTGAAAGTAGGCTCAGCTACAACACCCCAGCTTAAACGGGATAATCGGCTAATCGTTTATCTGCTTAGGCACGGAGGTGGCTGCCTGTGTGTGTGTGTGTGATGGACCCTTAATTATCGACGATGGAGACTTTCGGCAGCGCAGGGCGACTGCAAGAGGAATTTTGGGCTGCAGGTTTATCTTGCGCAGCAGCAGTGCCATTCCACCATGTCTGTGGCCTTGTGTTGTATTGTGGCACACCGGGTGACAAGTCTGGTGCCACCGCTCGTGTGATGCCACTGGTGCCGCTCGGTGAGAACTGTTGGACGCAACAATAGTGGAAATAATATTAAGGTAATGCCCACTCTTAAAAACGCTATTTGCCCTTCCATGATCTGTGCCTATTCAATGTTGAGCATCAGGGTGAGATGTCAAAGCGACTTCATCAAAATCATGTCAAAATAACACCCGACAGTCGATTCAGACACTTTCCCATATTCCCATCTCTTCCGGGCTGTGTCCTCCTCACCTTGCAGTCTGTGGGTCAGTGGCATAACCTTGGGCGATAGACAGATGGTGCAGGTGGCGGGCAATGTGCTTAGAGGAGCGGTAGCCTGGAGCTGCCGTGGGGAGAGGAGTGTCGGCATAGGAGGGGATTAGTATTAGAAAAAGTATTAGGCCATGGGTTGCTTCTAAGTGCTTGTTGTGTCCATCCTCAGCCATGGCATCAAATGACTGTGCCAAGTGATGAAGAAGCCTCTCTCTCATTGTCTCTCTCTCTCTTGCTCTCTCTCTCTCAGAAGAAGGTGTCTGAACTGACCTCTTGGCACATGAATGGCTTGACCAAGCCACAAGATTATGTCTTAGGAGTGGTGCCAACTCTCCTTTTAACCTCTTGCTCTGTTGTCCAACACCTAACAACCCAGAGCTAACCGGTCAACACAAGTTCCTCCATGTATGGCACTAAGCTGCTGTGATGAGTGTGTCTAGTGGAGATAGTTCGGAGAGCTAGGTTTCTGGGTAAGCACCGGAAACCCCAGAAATAACATCCAGGTTTTAGCTGCAACAGACAACCTGAGATCGAAACCAGGTTGGTTATATTCCCATGGCTGTGTTCACACAGATGAGTAGCTTCAGAGTTTGATGGAGGTTCAGTTGAAAACTCCATCTAAAGTTTCTCAAACAAACAGTTCCAATGAAAACCAAAAAAGGGTATATTCTGTAAACCATGTCTTTGTGTACAGCTCAGTTGTAATATACAGAAGACTTTATTGTGATAGTAAATGAGTGAGATCAAATACACTACAAATACAAGCAATGGAACAATCTATTCCATTCACTTCTGGGCTGCAGTAGTACAATAACACACAACAGATTATCCACAAAATAGATACATGTGAAACAGTTGGAGAGCTGAAAAATGATTACTCAGTAGTTTTTTTCCACCACAAAGTGAAGCAATGAACAGCCCCCCGAATGTTATTACTTCGCATTACTTAAAGTGAAGTCGGGATGAAATCAGATAAAAATGCTATTTACTTTTCATCTTCTCCTTTCATATTGCACAGCCAGGCGTTCCTCTCTCTCGATCTCTGCCTGTGTATGCGTTCGTTTTTCTTTGCGGTAGCTAATGTGCTTCTACACCTGCATTGCTTGCTGTTTGGGGTTTTAGGCTGGGTTTCTGTACAGCACTTTGAGATATCAGCTGATGTACGAAGTGCTATATAAATAAATTTGATTTAATGTTGCAGACATAAAATGCTGACACAAAGGGCCACAAAACCTGTTCAGTGGGATCACACTATCAGATGTGCTTTCAGGTAGAGCAAAAGGATGGCCTAACAACAGAGTGGGAGTTCCATAGGAAGTGTGAAGTTGGAGGGCAATGCCATACAAAGTATGTGTGCTCTGGGGTGACGTTTCCCTAGGTACAGATGTAGGATTAGCTTCCCCTCCCCTAAATCTAACCATAACCATTTTTATTTAAAAAATGTAAGGATTCCCATTAGCTGACGCCATAACGTCAGCTAATCTTCCTAGGATCCAACACAGAACTAAAAAGACATCACAAATAATTACATTTTACATTAAGACATAAAACATTTAACAAGTAGACGTTAGAGAATTAAAATACCTGACAGGTAATACATTTAACATTCAGTGGGATTAGTGGGATTAAAGTGGGATTAGTGTCCAGTCATACGGTCAATTGCATTAGATGTTGTTTTTATGGTTTTCTTGAAGGTGTATTTATATTTTGCCAGATAAATGTGATTTGGTAAAGCATTCCATTAAGTGTGATGTAGATTTGAGGAGATTCTTGGTCTGAGGGATGACCTGAACTTGCCTGTCTGGTGGTTACGTTTGTTGCTAGTGTGAGGTGGTAGAGACAATACTGTAAGTGTAGCCGATTCTACACCACCATAAGTTTTAACCCTATTCTCAACAGGCTGGTAGAGAATATTTTGACAGTGGATTTAGAATCTGATATGAAAAAAATATTCAATTGAACTTGGTCAACTCCCTCAGCCCTTTTTAAATGTTTAATGTTATTTTTTAAAAACCTTTTCATTTAAATTGCCAAAATCAAATAAAACGTATTTATAGACATCAGCTTACATCAGCCGTTATCTCAAAGTGCTGTACCAGCCTAAAAAACCCAAAAGCAAGCAATGCAGGTGTAGAAGCACTGTGGCTAGGAAAAACTCCCTAGAAAGGCCAAAACCTAGGCAGAAACCTAGAGAGGAACCAGGCTATGAGGGGTGGCCAGTCCTCTTCTGGCTGTGCCGGGTGGAGATTATAACCGAACATGTAACAAGAACAAGATGTTCAAATGTTCATAAATGACCAGCATGGTCAAATAATAATAATCACAGTAGTTGTCGAGGGTGCAACAAGTGAGCACCTCAGGAGTAAATGTCAGTTGGCTTTTCATAGCCGATCATTCAGAGTATCTCTACCGCTCCTGTTGTCTCTACAGAGTTGAAAACAGCAGGTCTGGGACAGGTAGCACGTCCGGTGAACAGGTCAGGGTTCCATAGTCGCAGGTAGAACAGTTGAAACTGGAGCAGCAGCACGGCCAGGTGGACTGGGGACAGCAAGGAGTCATCAGGCCAGATAGTCCTGAGGCATTAGAGAGAGCATACTTAAATTCACACAGGACACCGTATAAGACTGATATAACAGACTGACAATAGCACCCATACACAAATTACTGCAGCATAAATACTGGAGGCTGAGACAGGAGGGGTCAGGAGACACTGTGGCCCCATCTGAAGATACCCCCGGACAGGGCCAAACAGGCAGGATATAACCCCACCCACTTTGCCAAAGCACAGCCCCCACACCACTAGAGGGATATCTTCAACCACCAACTTACCATCCAGAGACAAGGCCGTGTATAGCCCACAAAGATCTTCGATACGGCACAACACAAGGGGGGGCACCGACCCAGACAGGAAGACCACGTCAGCAACTCAACCCACTCAAGTGACGCACCCCTCCTAGGGACGGCATGGAAGAGCACCAGTAAGCCAGTGACTCAGCCCCTGTAATAGGGTTAGAGAATCCCAGTGGAAAGAGGGGGAACCGGCCAGGCAGAGACAGCAAGGGCGGTTCGTTGCTCCAGAGCCTTTCCCTTCACCTTCACACTCTTGGGTCAGACTACACTCAATCATATGACCTACTGAAGAGATGAGTCTTCAGGAAAGACTTAAAGGTTGAGATCGAGTCTGCGTCTCTCACATGGGTAGGCAGACCATTCCATAAAAAATTAGCTCTATAGGAGAAAGCCCTGCATTCAGCTATTTGCTTAGAAATTGTAGGGACAATTAGGAGGCCTGTTTCTTGTTACCGTAGCGTATGTGTAGGTGTGTACGGCAGGACAAAATCGGAAAGATAGGTAGGAGCAAGCCCATGTAATGCTTTGTAGGTTAGCAGTAAAACCTTGAAATCAGCCCTTGCCTTAACAGGAAGCCAGTGTAGGGAGGCTAGCACTGGAGTAATATGATCAAATTCAATTAAAGTGGAACTGACAGCATTTTAGTAAAATTAAATCTTATTCATATCTGTTCACAAGCGAGCTCTTAGATATGGACATTTTCAAAAATCCATAGAAAGTTTGGGAATGAGGTAGAGTAAGGCATTTGTGACACTTCTATAGCAAAATGGAGTGGGAAAGCGGCCTTAAGTTTGGACAATTAAAGTTGCACTATACAGAAATCGCTCTGCCATTCCCTGGTTGCTAAAACTCTAATAGTTCGCCTAAATTCAGTTTGTGACAAGATAAGCTATTAAATTGTAGATCATTATTATACTGTGAAATATAATTTCCATAACCAAAAATATTGTTGTTTCAGCTGTTTGAAGCTGGTCTACAAAATGTAAATGGCGAACATAGAACAGATCTACCGTTTCTTAGAATGCTATAACTCACATTTCTACCTGAATTTGGTCGGGTCGCCCAAAAAGTTACATATTGCCACTTTAATCGACACTGCAGTATTAAAACCTAATAAAAACATACAGTTGAAGTCAAAAGTTTACATACTTAGGTTGGAGTCAATAAAACGTGTTTTTCAACCACTCCACACATTTCTTGTTAACAAACTTTAGTTTTGGCAAGTCAGTTAAGACATCGAACTTGTTAGGACATCTAACTTGTGCATGACACAAGTAATTTTTCCAACAATTGTTTACAAACATTATTTCACTTATAATTCACTGTATCACAATTCCAGTGGGTCAGAATTGTACATACACTAAGTTGACTGTGCCTTTAAACATCTTGGAAAATTCCAGAAAATGATGTCATGGCTTTAGAAGCTTCTGATTAGGCTTATTGACATAATTTGAGTCAATTGGAGGTGTACCAGTGGATAAATTCAGCCAAGACCTCTGAAAAATAATTGTAGACCTCCACAAGTCTGGTTCATCCTTGGGAGCAATTTCCAAACGACTGAAGGTACCACGTTTATATGTACAAACAATCGTACACAAGTATAAACACCATGAGACCACACAGCCGTCATACCGCTCAGGAAGGAGAAGCGTTCTGTCTTCTAGAGATGAACGTACGTTGGTGCAAAAAGTGCGAATCAATTCCAGAACAACAGCAAAAGACCTTGTGAAGATGCTGGAGGAAACAGGTACAAAAGTATTTATTTCCATAGTAAAACGAGTCCTATATCGACATAACCTGAAAGGCTGCTCAGCAAGGAAGAAGCCACTGCTCCAAAACTGCCATAAAAAAGCCAGACAACGGTTTGCAACTGCACATGGGGACAAAGATCGTACAAATGTCCTCTGGTCGGATGAAATAGACAGAACGGTTTGGCCATAACGCCCATCGTTATGTTTGGAGGAAAAAGGGGGAAACTTGCAAGCCGAAGAACACCATCCCAACTGTGAAGCACGGGGGTGGCAGCATCATTTTGTGGGGGTGCTTTGCTGCAGGTGGGACTGGTGCACTTCACAAAATACATGGCATCATGAGGAAGGACAATTATGTGGATATATTGAAGCAACATCTCAAGACAGCAGTCAGAAAGGTAAAGCTTGGTCGCAAATGGGTCTTCCAAATGGACAATGACCCCAAGCATACTTCCAAAGTTTTGGAAAAATGGCTTAAGGACAACAAAGTCAAGGTATTGGAGTGGCCATCACAAAGCCCTGACCTCAATCCTATAGAGAATTTGTGGGAAGAACTGAAAAAGTGTGTGCGAGCAAGGAGGCCTACACACCTGACTCAGTTACACCAACTCTGTCAGGAGGAATGGGCCAAAATCCCCCCCAACTTATTGTGGGAAGCTTGTGGAAGGCTGGCTACCTGAAATGTTTGACCCAAGTTAAACAATTTAAAGACAACGCTACCAAATACTTATTGAGTGCATGTAAACTTCTGACCCACTGGGAATGTGATGAAAGAAATAAAATATTTCTCTCCACTATTATTCTGACATGTCACATTCTTAAAATAAAGTGGGGATCTTAATTAACTGACCTAAGAGGGAATTTTTACTAGGATTAAATGTCAGAAATTGTGAAAAACTGAGTCTAAATGTATTTGCATAAGGTGTATGTAAACTTCCGACTTCAACTGTATCCTGTTCTGGACCAGAGTCTATGCAGACAGGTGTGCCATAGCCAATCAGAACTACAGTAGGCCTTAATGCAAATAATCCATTTGCCACACAGCCCTACCACCATTCACTTTGAACTGGACGGTGTGTTTACAGGCTGTAGCAACAGCACAATTTTAAAGCATTAGAACCCACAAAATATACCTGATTTGAATTTCTGCAAATATGTAAATACCACAGGAGTCCTCTTACATTTGGGAACGTTATAGTCCTACTGATTAAACAACCATGAAAAGATAGGTTCTCTCTCCTTCAGCTATGTACATCAACAACCACAAGATCTACAACAACAGCTAATGCTAGCCAGAGCGAGATGGGCTAAAATCTAACGAGGGAACATTAGACAAACCCTCAGTCTTTCAGCTAGTTAGGTGTCAAAATTGCACTGATAAACAACGGGGAATAGTAAGTAGCCGGCTCTTCCTTCTGCAACTGGCCTGCCAATGCATGCTTGTCCCGACCCACGTTTTGACAACTGAATGGGAACTTGCCTGCCCTTCCATTTGATCAACACCAAATACACTTGATTGACAACTAAGGGTGCGTTTGTGAATTGCCTCCAGTGTTACAGAGTGCGCTCTGGGTCTTTAGTAAATTCAAAGTGTTGTCAAATTTTCTGTTTATAAATTCAGAGCATTTCGCTCTCTGAACGTACACTGCACTATTGACACTAGATGCTCTGGCCCAGGCGTATGGTTGATCCAAGCGTTTCTCACAATTACAGTGAAGCACCCAAGCTAACTGGTGAGAGTGCTCTGATATCGGAGTAGATGGCCAGAGATAATATATGAAAGCAAGAGATATGCTAACTGGATAACAGTCATTCAAGTTCAGCATAGCTAGCTAGCAAAGCGATTCACCCTAAATGAGACTTGCATTTCTAGCTGTAGCCACCGAAAAACGTTATGAGGGGTAAAAAGTTGGTCACTGACCCTCTCCTCCAATGACATGACATCTTCCCAACAGCTAGCTAGCTAGCTAACGTTAGGCTCAGTGTTTTTAGCTTTCTAAATAAATACCTACATAAATAGATACTAGTATAATAGCCATGTTATCATTGCCCTAGCTTGTTTGATTGTACTGACATTCCCAGCCTTAGTTACGTTCGTCTGTTTTTGTCCAGAATATTGAGCCATTGAAACTGAAACAGTGCATCCCAAATAGTTGGAGGCAGCAAACAATGCAATTTACAACCTGATATTAATAATTTATGTACCAAGAAATGTATTGGTGAATTATATTAATCATGCATTGAACTGCATCCATATATTCTGGCAACAATGCCTTACTGTACATCATTGAATTTTGAGTCTAATAGAACCTATTTTTGAAACCTCTTATGAAGTTGGTTTTGTAGCATGAACTGGGAATTTGATATTTTTCACTGACATGTTTGTCTGTTTCACACACTACACGACCAAAAGTATGTGGACACGTGCTCATCAAACATCTCCAAAATCGTGGCCATTAATATGGAGTTGGTCTCCCCTTTGCTCCTATAATGGTCTCCAGTCTTCTGGGAAGGCTTTCCAGTAGCTGTTGGACCATTGCCGGAAGTGACTTGCTTCCATTCAGCCACATGAGCATTAGTGAAGTCGGGCACTGATGTTGGATGATTAGG
Organism: Oncorhynchus clarkii lewisi; assembly: GCF_045791955.1. Lineage (NCBI taxonomy): Eukaryota > Metazoa > Chordata > Actinopteri > Salmoniformes > Salmonidae > Oncorhynchus > Oncorhynchus clarkii. The sequence goes on from NC_092153.1 coordinate 31,242,563, forward strand.
CCTGGCTCGCATTCAGATTTCATCCCAAATGTGTTCAATGGGGTTGAGTTATGGGCTCTGTGCAGACCCAGTCAAGTTCTTCATACCGATCTCGACAAAACATTTCTGTATGGACCTTGCTTTGTGCACAGGTGCATTGTTATGCTGAAACAGGAAAGGGCCTTCCCCAAACTGTTGCCACAACGTTAGAAGCACATAATCATCTAGAATGTAATTGTGTGCTGTAGCGTTAAGATTTCCCTTCACTGGAACTAAGGGGCCTAGTTCGAACCATGAAAATCAGCCGCAGACCATTATTCCTCCTCCACCAAACTTTACAGTTGCCACTATGCATTGGGGCAGGTAGCGTTCTCCTGGCATCCACCAAACTCAGATTTGTTCATCGAACTGCCAGATGGTGAAGCGTGATTCATCAATCCAGAGAAAGCGTTTCCACTGCTCCACAGTCCAATGGTGGCGAGCTTTACAGCACTCCAGCCGGCACTTGGCATTGAGCATGATGATCTTAGGCTTGTGTGCGGCTGCTCGGCCATGAAAACCCATTTCATGAAGCTCCCGACGAAAAGTTATTGTGCTGACGTTGCTTCCAGAGGCAGTTTGGAACTTGGTAGGGAGTGTTGCAACCGAGGACAGACCATTTTTACGCACTACACGCTTCAGCACTCGGCGGTCCCATTCTGTGAGCTATTGTTGCCTACCACTTCGCGGCTGGGACGTTGCTCCTAGATGTTTCCACTTCATAATAACTGCACTTACAGTTGACCAGGGCAGCTCTAGCAGGGCAGACATTTGACTAACTCACTTGTTGGAAAGCTGGCATCCTATGACGGTGCCCAAATGAAAGTCACTGAGCTTTTCAGTAAAGCCATTCTAATGCCAATGTGTCTATGGAGATTACATGGCTGTGTTCACTTTATACACCTGTCAGCAACGGATGTGGCTGAAACAGCTTAATCCACTAGTTTGAAGTGGTGTCCACATACGTTTGTATATATAGTGCATCTGCAAATTAGTTAAAATTCTGTCAGCTCCACTTTAAGAACAAATTCTTATTTACAATGATGGCCTACCAAGAGGCAAAATGCCTCTTGCGGGGACAGGGACTGGGCTAAAACATTTTAATGTAGAACAAAACACACGTCACGACAAGAGACTCCAAAGCACTACATAAAGAGAAATCAGAAGCACATGACAAAACAGCATGGTAGCAACACAACATGACAACAACATGGCAGCAGCACAACATGGTAGCGGCACAAACATGGTACTAACATTTAGGCACAGACAACAGCACGAACGGCAAAAAGGTAGACAATACGTCACACCAAGCAGCCACAAGACAAGTGTGAGTAAGTGTTCATGATTGAGTCTTTGAATGTAGAGAATACAACTGTCCAGTTTGACAGTTTTTTGCAGCTCATTCCAGTCGTTAGCTGCAGCGAACTGAAAAGAGGAGCAACCCAGGAATGTGTGTGCTTTGGGGACCTTTAACAGAATGTGACTGGCAGAATGGGTGTTGTATGTGTAGGATGAGGGTTGCAGTAGATATCTCAGCTAGGGGGGGAGTGAGGCCAAAGAGGGTTTTATAAACCAGTGGGTCTTGCAGAGATGACCAGTATACAGAGATGACCAGTTTACAGAGTAATATAGAGATGGCCTTTCTGGCAAATCTGATGGCCGAATGTTAAAGAACATCTAGCCACTCGAGAGCACCCTTACCTGCCGATCTACAAATGATGTCTCTATAATCTAGCATGAGCCTTGGTTTCTCAAATGATTGCCTCACTTGGTTCACCAACTACTTATCCGATATAGTTCAGTGTGTCAAATCTGAGGGTCTGTTGTCCGGACCTCTGGCAGTCTCTATGGGGGTGCCACAGGGTTCAATTCTTGGACCGACTCTCTTCTCTGTATACATCAATGATATCGCTCTTGCTGCTGGTGAGTCTCTGATCCACCTCTACGCAGACGGCACCATTCTGTATACTTCTGGCCCTTCTTTGGACACTGTGTTAACAACCCTCCAGGCAAGCTTCAATGCCATACAACTCTCCTTCCGTGGCCTCCAATTGCTCTTAAATACAAGTAAAACTAAATGCATGCTCTTCAACCGATCGCTGCCTGCACCTGCCAGCCTGTCCAACATCACTACTCTGGACGGCTCTGACTTAGAATACGTGGACAACTACAAATACCTAGGTGTCTGGTTAGACTGTAAACTCTCCTTCCATATCAAACATCTCCAATCCAAAGTTAAATCTAGAATTGGCTTCCTATTTCGCAACAAAGCATCCTTCACTCATGCTGCCAAACATACCCTTGTAAAACTGACCATGCCATTTACAAAATAGCCTCCAATACCCTACTCAACAAATTGGATGCAGTCTATCACAGTACCATCCATTTTGTCACCAAAGCCCCATATACTACCCACCATTGCGACCTATACACTCTCGTTGGCTGGCTCTCGCTTCATACTCGTCGACAAACCCACTGGTTCCATGTCATCTACAAGACCCTGCTAGGTAAAGTCCCCCCTTATCTCAGCTCGCTGGTCACCATAGCATCACCCACCTGTAGCATGCGCTCCAGCAGGTATATCTCTCTGGTCACCCCCAAACCAATTCTTTCTTTGGCCACCTCTCCTTCCAATTATCTGCTGCCAATGACTGGAACGAACTACAAAAATCTCTGAAACTGGAAACACTTATCTCCCTCACTAGCTTTAAGCACCAGCTGTCAGAGCAGCTCACAGATTAATGCACCTGTACATAGCCCATCTATAATTTAGCCCAAACAACTTCCTCTTTCCCTACTGTATTTATTTTATTTATTTATTTATTTTGCTCCTTTGCACCCCATTATTTTTATTTCTACTTTGCACATTCTTCCACTGCAAATCTACCATTCCAGTGTTTTACTTGCTATATTGCATTTACTTTGCCACCATGGCCTTTTTTTTGTTGCCTTTACCTCCCTTATCTCACCTCATTTGCTCACATCGTATATAGACTTGTTTCTACTGTATTATAGACTGTATGTTTGTTTTACTCCATGTGTAACTCTGTGTTGTTGTATGTGCCGAACTGCTTTGCTTTATCTTGGCCAGGTCACAATTGTAAATGATAACTTGTTCTCAACTTGCCTACCTGGTTAAATAAAGGTGAAATAAAAATAAAATGAGTAGGATGGTCATCCGAATCAGGGTTAGTTTGGCAGCTGGGGTGAAAGAGGAGCGATTAGGTAGAGGAAACCAAGTCTAGATTTAACCTTAGCCTGCAGCTTGGATATGTGCTGAGAGAAGGACATGACCTTTGATTTGGAGGTGTTCAGAATAAGGTTGAATTTAGACATAGCATTTTTAAACAAGTTGTTTCATTATCTTTAGAATTTGAATATAATTATTTGCTCTCTTTTTAGGCCTAAACAATAATGAATTTAATGTTGCTTATTGACAATTTGGCATGTCCATGCTCAGCCATAATGCAATTTGCAGTAGGCTTAGCCCCTATATCAGTGTGAATGCTATGTACTATATATATTTCCACATTGAAGTCATACAATTAATTACTTAGAACAATGTCGACTGCAAACAGGTTCACGTTAACTAACATTTAGCATGGGATAGGTCTACATTTTGTGATTTTGTTTCTGTAAGCTGTTTAACAAACTATAACGGACTAACATTGAAATTGGAGTTGATTCCAAAGCAATAGATAAAAAACCATGAATGTGACTCACCACCTGGATTCGGTCTTATTTAGCAAAATTTGAAATTGTGTTTTTTACATTATATAAATGTAGAGACTCAGACCTACAAAATTGTATATCATACACTGCATTTGAGGAACAATGGGAAAGTAATTCTCCTTTGAAAGTTGATAAACTTTTAAACTCCCTTTTGAGAGAATCACCTTTAAATGTTTTGTTATCTAGTGAAGAGCTCTTCTTTGTCTATACCCACATTCAGCATCGTTCATACCCTCACCCTAAGCTTTAGGTATCGAAGCGCACACTTGATTCTCTGGCCGATGATTTGTTTACCTCTGGATAATATGAAAACAGCCTAACCAGCTCTGTTGGCAACAATTTCATTATGCTTTTTTGCAGACGTTTACTGACACCGGCCATATTCAACGGGTGTTGTACACACGTTATGTAACGTTAGCTAATGAGCCAGCCAGCCAGCCAACATTAGATAGTTAAACAACAATGAACAGTGCCAACAATGCCACAGTGCTCGGAGCTAACCAAGCATGTTCAATGTTAGCTAGCTAACATTAGGCTCTAACTAGAACAGCACACAGCTCTGGGATACAAATAATAACGTCAGCTAGGGAGCCAGCCAGCTAACGTTAGCGAGCTAGTTAACAGTACAGTTTAGCTTGAGACATATAGCTTGCTAGCTAGGTAAACAACGTGTAAGTTCACACGTCACATAACGTTAGATAATGAGCCAGCCAGCTAACTTTAACTAGTTAAACAATGAACAGTGCCAACAATGCCACAGTCCTGGGAGCTAAACAACCATGTTCAATATTAGCTAGCTAACACGAGGCTCTAACTATAACAGCAAATGGCTCTGGGGAAAGGATAATAACATCAGCTAGTTAGCTAACAGTACACTTTCTTTTGAAATGAAACCACTTCATGTCAAAATGAGAAAACATGTAATATCTGAAAATGTAACAATAGCTAGCTATCTTACCTGTATACAGTGCCTTGCGAAAGTATTCGGCCCCCTTGAACTTTGCAACCTTTTGCCACATTTCAGGCTTCAAACATAAAGATATAATACTGTATTTTTTTGTGAAGAATCAACAACAAGTGGGACACAATCATGAAGTGGAACGACATTTATGGGATATTTCAAACTTTTTTTAACAAATCAAAAACTGGAAAATTGGGCGTGCAAAATTATTCAACCCCCTTAAGTTAATACTTTGTAGCGCCACCTTTTGCTGCGATTACAGCTGTAAGTCGCTTGGGGTATGTCTCTATCAGTTTTGCACATCGAGAGACTGAAATTTTTTCCCATTCCTCCTTGCAAAACAGCTCGAGCTCAGTGAGGTTGGATGGAGAGCATTTGTGAACAGCAGTTTTCAGTTCTTTCCCCAGATTCTCGATTGGATTCAGTTCTGGACTTTGACTTGGCCATTCTAACACCTGGATATGTTTATTTTTTTAACCATTCCATTGTAGATTTTGCTTTATGTTTTGGATCATTGTCTTGTTGGAAGACAAATCTCCGTCCCAGTCTCAGGTCTTTTGCAGACTCCATCAGGTTTTCTTCCAGAATGGTCCTGTATTTGGCTCCATCCATCTTCCCTGTCCCTGCTGAAGAAAAGCAGGCCCAAACCATGATCCACTTCATGATTGTGTCCCACTTGTTGTTGATTCTTCACAAAAAAATACAGTTTTATATCTTTATGTTTGAAGCCTGAAATGTGGCAAAAGGTCGCAAAATTCAAGGGGGCCGAATACTTTCGCAAGGCACTGTACATCATCGTGCATGGACGCGTCTCCCTGTCAGGAATACCATGGCACGGTTGCCCTTAGTTTGAAGATGTAATCCGGAGGTGTTTCCTTCATCTCTTTAGCTATCATAATCTGATTCCAATGATATCAAAACTTGATCCTCCAGAAAGTGGAGAGCCACACTTATGCAGCTCCACTACACAATCATTTTTTAAAAAAAAGCCGCCTTGGACAGGATTACCAACACAGACTGACGAGCTTCTATGGCAAACCAATCCGAACTCGTCTCTCGGCATGTCCAGCCCACTCATTATCTCCAATCATGGCTAGTGGGAAGGTTGCTCGCTTTTTCTGTGGCTTAACCAACAAGGCTCTTAATTTAACAATTGTATTTGTATTTACAGATGGCATACGAGTTTGTTATTAAGGCACATGTTCAAGAAGGCATTTCTGCCCAAAATAAATACTTTTTACATTCAAACAGCTCTCCTGTGAAGTCGTGGCTTGCGGCATATGCCTAGTTTCCTGAATCGGGTCACAAATACACAACTTCAAGCAACCACATATTTAGCCATGGCGCATCTTCTGATTGGCCAGTGAGGGGCCAAGGCTCGAAACACCCATAACTTGTTTATTCAAGAAAACCAAACCCTTTCGCTCCAACGCCAGCAACTACCCCGATAATTGTGGTTGTGAAAATGGCTAAAATACTTATGACAATCCCAAACTTATAGCGCGCCTGTTAGCGATTAGATTTACCATTGCGTTAGGTTTGTTAAAATAGAGCCCAGAGGGTGAATGACCAAGAAACAAATGTAAGTTCCTTTAGAACGGGGTATGTTAATTTGTGCCAGGCGCACAGTTTTGAGTGTGTCAAGAACTGTAATACTGTCATGCTCAACAGTCTCCCATGTGTATCAAGAATGGTCCACCACCCAAGGACATCAAGCCAACTGGACACAACTGTGGGAAGCATTTCAGAACACGATCTTTACTGTCCTAGATGAGTATTTAAGTTCTGGTCAGATAACCAAACAATAACAACCTTTTGGCTATTCAACACCCTGAAATTTGTAAAGGACACCAGCAGTATGATCTCTATTATTGAATCTCTTGATCCTCTCCCTGAGAATACTTTGTTAGTTACTTTTGACGTTGAGTCGTTATACACAAATATTCCACACGAGGGCGGTATTGAAGCTATGGAACATTTTCTTCTGCAACGTGATCCTAATGAACTACCTTCCAGTGCATGCATTATAACATTGGCTGAACTAGTACTCACACACAACTACTTCATCTTTCTAAATTATTTCTTTATTCAGACGAAGGGTACTAGGTGCTAGGGAGGGGTGCTATGGGATCCCCCATGGCTCCTAACTATGCTAATTTGTATGTGGGTTACATGGAGAAACAGTCTATTTTCAATCCTCTAAAAAATGTATTCTTGCCTAACATCATTATTTGGAATTGGATATATTGATGATATTTTAGTTCTATGGAGGGGTGAATCAAAACGGCAACAGGCGTTCCATGCTCTTGTTCTGAGCATCTGAGATTTACTGATACACGTCAAATCAGTTATTGTGTGAAGATAATGTTCTATACACTGATCTTTACAGGAAACCTACTGATCGTAACAGTTTGAGGGCTGATAGTTGTCACCCACTTCCCTTGAAAAACAGTTTGCCTTACATCCAATTCTGTCGAATCAAAATAATTTGTAAAGAAACAATCAGATTTCGACAGATATGGCTGAGACGCAAAGAAAATTCAAGGAGAGGGGGTACAAAAATGGTCAGATTAATACTGCCATTGATGAAATTCAAAACAAAAACATTACCTTTTTCAAGGTCAGTCTAACAAAAAGAAGCATTCTTGCGTTCTAACTACCCGTTATTCAAAGTTCTCTGAACAAATTAAGGGAATCATTCACAAATATTGGCACATTCTAAGATCCGATGATGGTCCGAAAACACATTACCGATACTTTCCCTTGGTCGTATTCTCGCGGGGCAGAAACCTCAGAGATCATTTGGTTAACTCTGATTTACCACCCCAAGATATCCTTGCACAACGTGTATTTGCGCCATGATGGAAACTACAAGTGTAGTGGCTGTGCTCAATGCAATGGCACTTATAAATGTAGATCCTTCAAACAGGGAAACAGATCCCAATTAAAGGTGTCACATGCTCCACTAAGGCAGTTATTTATCTTATAACTTGTCCTTGTGGTAAAAATTATGTGAGTAGAACAAAGCGTGAATTCAAAGTACGTATCTCAGAGCATCGTAGCACCATTAGGTGCAAAAACTTGACTTACCCAGTTGCGGCCCACTTTTTGGAAGCAAACCACTCAATTTCGTCTCTACGTTATATTGACATCAAACATGTCACCCTCCCTAGGAGAGGGGGTGACCTCGACAATTTATTGTTAATACGAGAGGCTGCCTGGATCTTTAATTTAAAGACCCTTGCCCCCTTCGGTCTCAACGTAGACTTTGATCTGAAGCCATTCTTGTGATTATTGTGATTTTGCTATTGTAAATGTTTGCAGGCTTATGTAGCCAAATTGTATCTATGATCCTACGGTATCCCATTTATGTTTTTTGTATGCTATTTTAATATATGAAAATGAACCAATGATATCAGGCCACACCCGGCCATGATTACAGACACCTTATAAATGAGTCACCCCGCAGTATTTGTCATTATACCCTGATAAAGACAGCTGTCAAAATGTTGGACATACATTTTTTTGCATTTGAGCTCCTAGAGTGTACGGCGCTCCTTTATTTTTTAAAGTGTTCCACTCCGCTAGCCAGCACCTCGCCTAAATAGGTGTGCGTTTCTTTTGCCTATGGAAGCATTGGAGTCAACACGGGCCTACATCCCTGTGGAACACTTGCGACACCTTGTAGAGTCCATGCCCGGACGAATTGAGGCTGTTCTGAGGGCAAAATGGCATGCAACTCAATATTTTGTGCACTCAGTGCATATGTGTATGTGTGTGTGTTTGTTTTCCTTCATTATCAGGACCACAATGTCTTAACAATTCACCCGAATGTCCTGAAAAGCTAGGAAAACAATAACGTTTCTGAAAAGTCTGGAATTTGTTCAAATGCTAATTAAAATGTAAGGGTTAAGTTCAGGGTTTTGGAATTTAGGTTTAGGGATTTGGGGGTTAGGCTTAGGTTTCAGGGTTAGGGAAAATAGGATATTTAATGAGCAAACATTTCGACACTCCAAAAAGTCCAGAATTTTCATGAAAAACGAAGGTGTGTGTGTGTGTGTGTGTGTGTGAATACATAGGTGTGTACAGTAGGCTTGGGCAGTATCCAGATTGTCATACCTTCATACTGACCTTGTGCCATACTGGGATAACCTGTAATACTGGCACTGAACACAATGGGCGCTATTTTCAAACCCCACTGAGTCTCTGTAATCCGAAGTGAGAATAATAACTAAATACTAATGGGCACATTGCAAACATTTTATACAGTCTCTGACCTAAAGTATTTCCAGGACAGACAGCCCAGCTCATAAAGTTATACAAGTAACTATAGTTTGCTGCACAAACAAAACAAATATTAGTCAGCAAGGCTCTTGATCTAGGATGGGATGTTCTGCTATTACCAAGCGAAGCTTGATTTTGGAAGAAGCTAACCACTTAGCTAGATAGCTACTAAATGCATAACTACAGAGCATTTAGCACATTTTACACAGTTAACTTAATAGTTATAAGATATCTAGCTGGCAAACATTTAGTTGTGAATTCCATACTGTACCTAGATCACCTGGCTTGTGCTCCACAACAGTGAGTGACTCACAAGGCTCCGGTCGTTCATCGTGGTGTGCTTGTAAACAAACACCACATGACGAGAGACAGCTGGTAAGCTTCATAATGAAAAATTGTGACAGGTGAAATGAAGAATGCAATGCTCAAATCAAATTAAATCGGTCACATACACATGGTAAGCAGATGTTATTGCGGGTGTAGCGAAATGCTTGTGTTTCTAACTCCAACTGTGCAGTAATATCTAACAAGTAATATTTTACAATTTCACAACAATACCCACAGTACACACACGTCTAAAGTAAAGGAATTAAGAATATATAAATATTTGGACGAGCAATGTCAGAACGGCATAGACTAAGAAACAGTAGAACAGGATAGAATACAGTATATATGTATGTCCATAAACACTCCAGCCAGCTGGTTTGCGCATGCTCAGAGGATGTGTCTTGGGATGCCATCAAGGCCAGCAGTACGCGGCCTAGCTGGCGTTCCCTTTATAATCCATGATTGTCTGGAGTCCCTGTACTGTTGTTTTGCCTCAGATTGCCTTACAGAGGTCATAGCTGGTCTGTTTGTACATGTCCGTGTTCCCAGTCACCTTGCCTTGATTAAATGCTGTAGTTCACACTTTCAGTTTTCCTCAAGTGCTGCCATCTATCCACATTTTTGGGTTTGAATATGTTCCCTGCCACCAGTATCTGGTGCATCTGGATCCCCTAACAGTGTTGGGTCCGCTACAGCTGAGGCTATGAGGAAGGAGGTGGTGTACATCCAACACGATCATAAAGCCCTCACGTTTTCATGAAAACTGGACAGAGCAGACTCTCTAACGAAAGAGGAATGAATTGCCATGATAGAGGATCAGATGCATGCAAAACCGACTGAGAAAGAGAAGGCCAATTGGGTGTAGAATCTTTTAGAAGGTGCAGCTTGTACTGATATCAAATATGTGCCTGTAGGGGAGAGGGAGAGTTGCTGTGATTTTCAACGTTTTGATGGAAATGTATGGTTGTTTGCATTCCCACATTTCTCTGCAGCACATCTTTTAATCGTAAGCAATGAGAGGGAAAGTCCCTTCTGGACTACTCTTATGCCTGGATGGCACTAAAGGATCAGGTTGTAAAAACTGATGAACAAGCTAGTGTTAAATCTCAGAAAGTCCTTGGTGATACATTTTGTGATGGTATCTTTGACTAGACCCTTGGTGAATGGCTGAGGGACAAAGTGAGCTCAAACCCTCCATGGACAATTTGTTACGTGAGGAAAGAAGCTGCCCAGTGGGTGGCATAGTAAAAAGGCAGGTCATTTAAATCCAAGTATAATCCGTTCTCTCCTGTGTCTAGTGAGGCTACAGATGCAAACCAGTCTGAATATTCAGAGCTAAAAGCCCTCAATAAATCCCATCAGAGCCAGCTAGAAATTTTAATGAAGGCACTTGGGTCCTCAAAAGCAGTGCCAAACAGTGACCCATCCACCAGATTCAGAAAGAATCCAGATGGTAAACCAATTTGTTTCAGGGGTGACTAGTGTAGTATACAACACATTACTGCTCAGTTTTCAATTAAAATTTGCTCACCTTCAAAATGGCTGCATTGGAGATTTGAGCTGGGTCTCAAAGCAGCAAATGGTTTAGAGATCCAATTATATTGGTTACATTGACCTACACATGACCATATTGGGAAAGTGTATGCCACGCAGAGGTGTTCTGGGAGTTAGAGACCCTATTGACCAGCACACGAAAAGCAAGAAAATGTGGACCCCGGGATGAATGTGATTAACATGAGTTGTTTGAACAGCATGGCCACCAACCTCTTTGAAGCCCCTGAAGTGCAATCGGAAGCTCCGGGGAGGAGATGAGCTTTCAGACACTGCTAGATGGCACAGGCAGTAGCTTTTCCATCCAAGACCACAAGGTCAGGGTACAGGTTAAGGGTTCCAGTCACCAACATTGGGTACTTTGATGTTGACTGACCCCTCACAGGGTTATCTTGTTATGGCTGCAATCCCGCTAACGGGATTGATACGACAACTACCAGTGAAAATAGAGGGCGCCAAATTCAAACCACAGAAATCTCATTACAATTCCTAAAACATACATGTCTCATACCATTTTAAAGCTATTCTCGTTGTTAATCCCACCAAAGTGTCCGATTTCAAATATGCTTTTCAGCAAAAGCACTACAAATGATTATGTTAGGTCTCCACCAAACCACAATAAGCCCAGCCATTTTCCAGCTAAATATAGCATTCCCAAAAAGCAGAAATAAAGATAAAATGAATCACTAACCTTGAATTATCTTCTTCAGATGACACTCATAGGACTTCAGGTTACACAATACATGCATGTTTTGTTTGATAAAGTTCATATTTATATTTAAAAAATCTGAGTTTACATTGGCATATTAGATTCACTAGTTGCAATAACATCAAGTGATTTTGCATAGCCACATCGTTTCAACAGAAATACTCATCATAAATGTAGATGATAATACAAGTTATACACATGGAATTATAGATATACCTCTCTTTAATGCAACCGATGTATCAGATTTCAAAAAAAGTTTACGGAAAAAGCAACCCATGCAATAATCTGAGACGGCGCTCAGAACAGAAGCCAAATTAGCCTCTATGTTAGAGTCAACAGAAACCAAATTCATGATAAATGTTTCCTTACCTTTGATGAACTTCATCAGAATGCAGTCTTAGAAATCCCAGGTCCACAATAAATGCTTTATTTATTAGAAAATGTCCATTATTTATGTCCAATTAGCTACTTTGGTTAGCGCGTTTGGTAAACAATTCCAAAGTCACAAAGCTCGTCCACTATAACGTGACGAAATGTCCAAAAGTTCCGTAACAGTCAGTAGAAACATGTCAAATGATGTACTGAATCAATCTTTAGAATGTTATTTACACATATCTTGAATAACGTTCCAACCGGAGAATTAGAATTACTTCAGATGACCGGTGGAACGCAAGTCCTTCCCCTGTGAACGCGCCTGGTGAAAGCATGGTCCACTCATGGCAGGGGTGACTGTTTCCTGTCTCATTCGACCCCCCTTCACATTAGAGTCATCAGACAAAGTTCTATTGACTGTTGACATCTAGTGGAAGGCGTAGGAAGTGAAAACTCATCCATATCTCGCTGTAATTTCAATGAGAGCTTGGTTGAAAATCTGCTACCTCCAGAAAATAAAAAACACAGGAAGTGGAATTTCTCAGGTTTTTGCCTGCTATATGAGTTCTGTTATACTCACAGACATAATTCAAACAGTTTTAGAAACTTCAGAGTGTTTTCTATCCAATACCAATAATACTATGCAAAAATTAGCAACTATGACTGAGGAGCAGTCCGTTGAATATGGGCACCTCTGTGCACCTTTCATCCAAGATACTCAATACTGCCCCAGCAGCCATAATGAGTTATAGCTACGGTACAAATGGCTCAAGTAGTAGTTGAAACTGACCCCCAAGTAGAGTTCCTTGTAGATGGGTTCTCCCTTGAGTGTACAGCCTTTGTCTCTTTTCTCAGGTAGTCAAACAGTTACTGGAGAGTCAGATCATCAGGGAGAGTAGCAACCCTTACTCGTCTCTCATCGTACTAGTGCTGAAGAACGACTGAAGCATAAGGATATGTTGACTATTGACAACTGAATGCAAAGACCAGGAAATATGATTTTCCCATGCCAAGAATTGAAGAGTCATTGCATGCCCTCACCGGGGCTGCGTAGTTCTCACCTCTTGATTTGACTGCCTTTTTGCACACCGTTTGTCCTATTTGAATTCAATCATATGCCCTTTGGATTATTTAATGCTCAGAATACATTCTAGCGCCTCATGGAGCGCATGATCGGAGACTGTCGCTTCCAATCTTTATTTTTTTATGTGATTGTGTTCTAGTCCTCAGTGCAGCAACACCTTGAGAGTGTAGAGGAAGTGTTCTCCTGGTTGCACCTGCAAGGACTGAAGAGTGTTAAAACTAAGTGTTATTTCTTTCAGAACCCGGTGTAGGAGAATGGCTACATTTCAGACAATGAGTTCAAATTTATTTTCAATGGCAGTATGGCTTCTTTTTACCTTCTTCCAAAAGTCCACAAACATCTTGAAAATCCCCCAGTCATTAGTGGTAATGAAAGTCTGACAGAACCCATCTCTAAGTCCATTGATTACTTTATTAAGCCTTTTCTGACGTCACTCCCAGCCTATCTTCAAGATACCACAGATGTGTTGAACAATATAGGTTCAGCTTCCTTTTTAATCACCATGGATGTGGAGTCTCTATATACCACCACTGAGCATGAACAATGTTTGGCAGCCATGCACCATTTCTTGAGTACCCGGCCTGAAACTGAGATGCCTCCTACATAATTCATTGTCTCACTGACTGAATGGACTCTTAATCATAACATCTTTATCTTTCAGGACAGTATTTCTAAACAGGTCAAAGGATGTGCCATCGGAGCTACAGCCCTTCCTACGTTGGTTTGTACTTGGGTAAATGGGAAAATGACTTCATTTTGGATCCTTCTAATAACCCTTTCTTTGACCGGATTGTATGGTGGGGACGCAATATTGATGATGTTTGCCTGTTTTGGCCCGGCTCAGAATATGAACTTATTTCCTTCCACCAATACCTTAACAACATTAGCCCTAACATCAAACACCGACTCAGCAGATCTCTGCTATTTTCTGGTATTTGCCGGATGTTCACAGCCGGTTTTGCCAAGATGGCAGCACACCTCCACCAAGTAGTGGCCAAGCTGACCCCTCCAGGTAAAAAGGGAAAGACCCTTAAGAAACCACTGGCAGTGGCTTGGACAACAGAATGCAAGGCATGTTTCCATCAGCTCAGACAAGCTTTGAACTCAGCACTTATTCTAGCTCTAAGATGTTCAACCTGTGACTTTTTTTAAATGCTTAAAAAATATAAATTAATCTTTGGTAAAAAATATATATAAATAATTTAAATTATTTGATTTTAATCTATTTCTATGTGACTTTTTGCAAACAATGTTTCAAAACATCCTTCTGTGGATGGCCTGTACATTGTGCACAACGTGAAATTGACAAAGGCATAGCAGCCCACCTGAGGAAGCACATGTGGTGAAGTGGCCTGTGTAAGTGGTGCAAGCTCAAACCAAAATTAGCTAGCTAGTCAAAGAAATCCAAAATGATGAGGTGGTTAGAATCAGGTTTGCTTGATCGTGATCTCCTAGAACCAGCAGAAGTAGTTCACAACCAAAAAAACAAAAAGTGAGGGGAAATTACAACAGTACTTAGCACTGGGATTTACTTACACAGGCACGGAAGATGAACCGATGCCATCATGTGTGGTATGCACTGAAGTTCTCTCGAAGGCAGCCTTAACCTCTTGAGAGGTTGGAAAAATAATGTTCCCAACGTAAACGGGCTATTTTTCAGGACCAGATAATAGAATATGCATATAATTGACAGCTTAGGATAGAAAACACTCTAAAGTTTCCAAAACTGTAAAAATATTGGCTGTGAGTATAACATAACTGATATTGCAGGCGAATGCCTGAGAAAAATCCAATCAGGAAGTGACTCTTATTTAGAAACCTCTGCGTTCCTATGCGTCCCTATTGAGCAGTGAAAGGGATATCAACCATATTCCTTTTATATGGCTTCCCTAATGTGTCTAGTGTCACAAGACATAGTTTCAGGCTTTTATTTTGAAAAATGAGCGTGAGCGACAACATTGCGTAAGTGGTCACCTGGTGGCTCTCAGAGTGATTTGTGCGTAATAGACAAATGCGGCCATTGTTTCTCTCGCTCCTACTACGAAGCCAACTGACCCGGTTGATATATTATCGAATAGATATTTGAAAAACACCTTGAGGATTGATTATAAAAAAAGTTTGCCATGTTTCTGTCAATATTTCTCAGCCAAACGTGAAGAACAAACAGAGCTATTTCGGCTACAAAAATAATCTTTATGGAAAAAAGGAACATTTGCTATCTAACTGGGAGTCTCGTGAGTGCAAACATTTGAAGCTCATCAAAGGTAAACAATTTAATTTGATTGCTTTTCTGATTTTCGTGACCAAGCTGCCTGCTGCTAGCTAGGCATAATACTATGCTAGGCAATCGATAAACTTACAGCCAAAGCAAGACAAGCATTTGTGTAAAGCATAATTTCAAAATCTGAGATGACAGGGTGATTAATAAAAGGCTAAGCTGTGTTTCGCTATATTTCACTTGTGATTTCATTCAGTTGCTATATATATTATTATTATTGGATAGGAAACACTCTAAAGTTTCCAAAACTGTCAAAATATTGTCTGTGAGTATAACAGAACTGATATTGCAGGTGAAACCCTGAGGAAAATCAAAGCAGGAAGGGGCTTCTATTTTGAAAACTCCATGTTCCATAGCCTCCCTTTGCTCCATTTAAAAGGGATATTAACCAGATTCCTTTCCTATCGCTTCCTCATGGTGTCAACAGTCTTTAGACATAGTTTCAGGCTTTATTTTGAAAAATGAGCCAGAACGATAACATTGCGTCAAGTGGTCACATGAGTTTTGTCACGCAATAGAGTTTGGATAGGTATTGCTTTTCCCTCTCCTACTGTGAAAGACATTTGCAGTTGATATATTATCGATTATATATTTTTAAAACGACCTGAGGATTGATTGTAAAAAACGTTTGACATGTTTCTGTGGATATTATGGAAACTATTTGGAATTTGTCTGCATTGTCGTGACCGCTCTTTCCTGTGGATTACTGAACATAACGCGACAAACCAACGGAGGTATTTTGGATCTAAAAATAATCTTTATGGAACAAAAGGAACATTTGTTGTGTAACTGGGAGTCTCGTGAGTGAAAACATTCGAAGATCAAAGGTAAACTATTAATTTGATTGCTTTTCTGATTTTCGTGACCGAGCTACCTGATGCTAAGTGTACTTAATGTTTTATCGTGCGATCGATAAACTTACACAAACGCTTGGATTGCTTTCGCTGTAAAGCATAATTTCAAAATCCGACACGACAGGTGAATTAACAAAAGGCTACGCTGTGTTTTCCTATATTGCACTTGTGTTTTCATGAATATAAATATTTATAGTAATATTTATTGTATGTAGCGCTATGCTATTCAGCGGTTGTTGATGACACTTATCCCGATATCGGGATTGCAGCCGTAACAAGTTAACCTGTAGTGACACCCCATCCGTTGTCAAACATCTGACACTAATTAGCATAACGCAACGGACATAAATCTTCCTAGAAAATATTCCTATTTATGAAAATCACAAGTGAAATATCAGATTTTCTAAATATGCTTTACAGCCAATGCTAGACAAGCATTTTTGTAAGTTTATCATAGCCTAGCATAGCATTATGCCTTGCTAGCAGCAGGCAACCTTGTCAAATCAGAAAAGCAATCAAATTAAATTGTTTACCTTTGATGAACTTCGGATGTTTTCACTCACGAGACTCCCAGGTAGACAGCCAAAGTTCATTTTTTCCCAAAAATATTATTTTTGTAGGCGAAATAGCTCCGTTTGTTCTTCACGTTAGGCTGAGAAATCGCCCGAAATTGCGGTCACCACAACGGCGAAAAACATTCCAAATTAGCTCCATAATATCGACAGAAACATGGCAAACGTTGTTTAGAATCCATCCTCAAGGTGTTTTTCTAATATCTATTCGATAATATATCCGTTGGGACAATTCGTTTTTCACTAGGACCGATTGGAATAATGGCTACCTCTGTATTTTACGCGAGAATCTCTCTCGGAGCCACCATGTGACCACTTACGCAATGTGGCCGCCTATAGCTATTCTTCAACAGAAATGCGTAAAACTGTGTCACAATGCTGTAGACACCTTGGGGAATACGTAGAAAGCGTAAGCTCGTTGATGGTACATTCACAGCTGAATAGGGAGTCATTGGAACACAGCGCTTTCAAAACCTGGGGCACTTCCGGATTGGATTTTTCTCAGGCTTTCGCCTGCAACATCAGTTCTGTAATACTCACAGACAATATCTTTACAGTTTTGGAAACGTTAGTGTTTTCTATCCAAAGCTGTCAATTAGATGCATATTCTAGCATCTTTTCCTGACAAAATATCCCGTTGAAAGCAGGAACGTTTTTTTTCCAAAAATGAAAATACTGCCCCCTAACACCAAGAGGTTAAGAGTAGAAAGTACTTTATGTAATATGCATCAAATGGCAGCGATAACTCAACTCAAAAGCAGTGGAGGCAGAAGGATGTTTAGACATTGTTTGCAAAAAGTCGCCTCGCTTCGCGTTCTTAGGAAACTATGCAGTATTTCGTTTTTTTATGGATTATTTCTTACATTGTTACCCCAGGAAATCTTAAGTCTTATTACATACAGTCGGGAAGAACTTTTGGATATAAGAGCAACGTTAATTGACCAATATTACGACCAGGAATACGACTTTCCCGATGCGGATCCTCTGTTTGGACAACCACCCAGGACAATGGATCTGATCCTGGTAGCCGACCCAAAACAACGACACCGCAGAAGGGGCAGACGGAGCGGCCTTCTGGTCATGCTCCGTAGAGGTGCTCATCTCTCACCGCTCCCAAGTATACTACTCGCTAATGTCCAGTCTCTTGACAACAAGGTAGATGAAATTCGAGCAAGGGTTGCCTTCCAGAGAGACATCAGAGATTGTAACATTCTCTGTTTCACGGAAACATGGCTCTCTCGGGATATGTTGTCGGAATCAGTTCAGCCACCGGTCTTCTCCATGCATCGCTCCGACAGAGAACACCTCTCTGGGAAGAGGAAAGGTGGAGGTGTATGCTTTAAGATTAACAACTCATGGTATAATCATATCAACTTACAGGAACTCAAAACCTTCTGCTCACACGACCTAGAATTCCTTACAATCAAATGCCGGCCATTTTAACTACCAAGAGAATTCTTGTCAGTTATAGTTACAGCTGGGTACATTCCCCCTCAAGCGAACACCAAGACGGCCCTCAAGGAACTTCACTGGACTCTAATTAAACTGGAAACTATATATCCGTAGGCTGCATTTATCGTAGCTGGGGATTTTAATTAAGCAAATTTGAGAACAAGGCTGCCTAAATTGATCAGCATATTAATTGCATGACTCACAGGGCTAATACTCTTGACCACTGCTACTCTAACTTCTGCGACGCATACAAAGCCCTCCCCCGCCCTCCCTTCAGCAAATCCGACCACGATGTCATCTTGCTGGTTCCATCTTATAGGCGGAAACTCTAACAGGATGTACCAGTGACGAGAACCATTCAAAGCTGGTCTGACCAATCGGAAGCCACGCTTCAAGATTGTTTTGATCACACGGACTGGAAAATGTTCTAGTCAGCCTCAGAGAACAACATTGACCTATACACTGATTCGGTGAGTGCGTTTATAAAGAAGTGCATTGGAGATGTACCCACGGTGACTATTACAACCTTCTCTAACCAGAAACCGTGGATGGATGGCGGCATTCGCACAAACTGAAAGCACAATACACCGCATTTAACCATGGAAAGAGGTCTGGAAATATGGCTGAATATAAATGGTGTAGTTATTCCCTCCGCAAGGCAATCAAACAAGCAAAATGCTTGTACAGGGACAAGGTGGAGTCGCAATTCAATGGCTCAGACACTAGAAGTATGTGGCAGGATCTACAGGAAATCACGGACTACAAAAACAAAAACAGCCACGTCACGGACACCGACGTCACGCTTTCAGATAAACAAAACACTTTCTTTGCCCGCTTTGAGGATAATTCAGTGCCACTGTTGCGGCTCGCTAACAAAGACTGCATCCCCCCCTCTCCTTGTCCGTGGCTGACGTGAGTAAATCATTTAAACTTGTTAAGCCTCGCATGGCTGCTGGCCCAGATGGCATCACTAGCCGGATCCTCAGACATACGCAGAGCAGCTGGCTGGTGTGTTGACGGACTTATTCAATTGCTCCCTATCCCAGTCTATTGTCCCCACATGCTTTAAGATGGCTACCATTGTTCTTGTACCCAAGAAGGCAAAGGTAACTGAACTAAATTACTACCGCCCCGTAGCACTCACTTCTGTCATCATGAAGTTTGCATGTCACCCAAAACCCTGACAAACTTACACAGATGCGCAATCAAGAGCATCCTGTTCGGCTGAATCACAGCCTGGAATGGCATCTGCACCACCCTCAAACGCAAGGCTCTCCAGAGGGTAGTGCGGTCTGCACAACTCATCACCGGGGGCAAACTACCTGCCCTCCATGACACCAACAGCACACAATGTCACAGGAAGGCCAAATAGATCATCGGCATTCGCGCAAAACTTAAAGCACAATACACCACATTTAACCATGGAAAGAGGTCTGGAAACATGGCTTAATATAAACGGTGTAGTTATTCCCTCCGCAAGGCAATCAAACAAGTGAAATGCCGGTACAGGGACAAGAAAGGCTGCTGCCTACACTGAGACCCAATCACTAGGTACTTTAATAAATGGATCACTAGTCACTTTAAACAATGCTACTTTAAATAATGTTTACATGTCTTACATGGCACAGGGCGAGACCCAGATTCAGACAGGGGAGGTAGATGGCTCGAGTCTCTGATTTTTAATAGTATCCAAGGGGCAGGCAAGAGAATGGTCGTGGATAGGCAAAATATCATAAGGTCAGAGTACAGGAGGTACAGAGTGGCATGCAGGCTCGAGGTCAGGGCAGGCAGTATGGTCAGGCAGGTTCAGAGTCAATGCAGGCAAGGGTCAAAACCGGGAGGACTAGCAAAAACAGAGAAAAGGAAAAAGCAGGTGCATGAGTAACACGCTGGTTGACTTGACAAAACAAGACGAACTGGCACAGACAGAAATCACAGGTATAAATACCCAGGGAATAATGGGAAAGATGGGTGACACCTGGAGGGGGTGGAGACAAGCACAAGGACAGGTGAAGCAGATCAGGGTGTGACAACATTACTCATATCACATGTATATACTGTATTTTATACCATCTACTGCACCTTGCCTGTGCTGCTCTGCCATCGCTCAGCCATGTTCTTATATATATATATTCTCATTCACCCCTTAAGATTTGTGTGTATTAGCTAGTTGTTGGAGAATTGTTAGATTACTTGTTAGATATTACTGCATTGTCGGAACTAGAAGCACAAGCATTTTGCAACACTCACATTAACATCTGCTAACCATGTGTATCTGACCAATAACATTTTATTTTATTTGGCATTCTACCGAGGAGCCGTGCACAATTGGGAAGGAACTGATTTTGCCCGCCACTAAACAGATAGTGGCCGGGAGAGAAGGCTTGCAAGCAAATAAAACAGGTTTCATTGTTGGATAACACAGTCAAATGTAGGATTTATGACATGGCCCACCACGTGATGGAGCAGCTAATAACAAGGTGTCATGACGTTGCCCTCTTTGGGTACAGCGAGCACCATCCCCCTCTCTCTGCACAATCACCCCCTCTCTCTCTCCTACACCCAGGCTGTTGTTAGGCAGGTCATAAATTCCTGGAGGAGATTTGAAAGTTATATTAGGAAAATTATAACTTTGTATTTTGAATATTTTCCTTGGTGCCCCGACTTCCTAGTTAATTACAGTTACATGATTAAGTTAGTTTAATCACGTAATAATAAGATAATTATTGATAAAAATAAGTCTTCAGTTTAATGATGCCAAAGACATGACAAAGGATACGAGAAAGTCGCTTCAAACCTGCTGGTCTATGTAAGGTATGAAAACAACTGAGATACATGAGGACTTTCTCTTTTGTAAATAGTTACCCACACTTAACTGCCTAGGCAATTTTTGACATTCTGAACAGTTTCATAGTCTGAAATGGTATTGATTATTCAAAATGTGTGTCTGTTAGCACTGATGGTGCTTCTGCACCTGTCGACACATTGGGGTTGTCACACGTGTGAAAGCAGTGGCCCCGCAAGCAACATCTGCAATGCATGATGCACAGGGAGGTCTTGAAAATGCCTGCAGATCTAAAGACGGTGTCTGTTTTTGAAACACCGAAGTACGACGGCTTTCATGGGGAAAGGTACTCACTTGCCTTTTCAAGTTACAATATGAAGTGAGAATCTTTTTCCTTGACTCAGTGTGAACTTTCAGATCCAAACTGGATTTTTATCCTTAGTCACGTAAATGTTCTTAATCTTGGGCTCCAAGGAAAAGCAGTAAATGTTGTGCAGAGCAAGATAGAAGCCATCATTAAGAAATTGGAGATCTGATCCAGATGACTTGATCAGTCAAGCTAGAACTTGTTTGAAAACCTATCAGAATTTCCAGTAAAGGAAGAAATGCAGCTCCCCCCAACACCGTGACCAGCAACATCCGAGAACACCTGCAAGGTTTGAAAACACAGATGCGGGAATACTTTTCCGTACCTGATGTGTAATGCAACTGGATGGAGAACCCCTTCACCAGCCATGAAGATGAAGCCCTTGCAGACCACGAGAGAGTAAGACAGCCTGGTGGAACTGTCGTGTGACAGTGCTCTAACAGCTTTTTCCTCTGAACTAACTAACTTTTGGCTTGGAGTATCCTGAACTGTCCAACGGATCAGTGCTGTTTCTGATGCCTTGCCCGACAACCTACCTCTGTGAAACTGTTTTTCGGTGCTTGTGGCATTAAAGACCAAATATAGGAATAGACTGGATGTTGAACCAGATTGCAATTGCGACTGCCTGGAGGCTGACATCCAGCATTTGACAGATGAGAAACAACACCCGCACTCTCATTAGGTAAGTCCATTTTTATATATTTTTAGTGGGTCTAGTTCTGCAGAAGCTAAAGTGTGATGTGTGTGAGACAAACGTATCACACAAGTCAGTTATACTTAAACAATCTTTATTAGTGAGAGCTCTGCAATAGCGATGGCTGGTCGACGAACCACCCTCAGATGATTCGTTGAGAGCCCCGACACAAAGGGTACAAAATTATTTTATAGCAAAGATACACACCCGTAGTCTACATGACAAACAGATGTGTGGAATGGGTCACAAGGTGAGACTTGATAAATGAGAAAGGAGTATCACCCAGCCAGATAGCATTTGCTATGAAGACTTCTTATGAAGACTGCCCATTACAACAAGCCTCCGATCTCGTCCTTGGTACTTCATATTACAGAAATACCAACTCATTCTATGGCATAAGTCAACTGTCAACTCCAAATACCCCTATCTCAAGTAAAACCCATGTCCTTGACCACACGCCTAGACGAGCTCACTGAGGGGAGTGAGCCTCTAAGTCATACACTATCCCAGGATAGGTGCAATATCAGAGATGACGTACAAGGGTTCCAGACACTACTCCACAAATCCTGTCTCAGACCTTATCTCTCCCAAAGCCGAAGGAGGGAGTGACTGGGCACAGACATTGTGGGATGGAGTTATTAATGGTTCCCCATTAATAACTCCATCCCTTAATGTTCCCTCCTGTCCCCTTCTCTTTCTGATATTCTGCATAATAACAGGGACATGTGATAGACAAGCCTGACTTCTCCCCTCTCTGGACCCCAGGTGACTGAGGCCCATATTTTATTTTATTTAACCATTATTTAACCATATGAGGGAGACCGTCGATACGGATATATTCTAATGACAAGAGTTCAAGAGTAATAATTAAGCATATTAAGCAGATAAGACATCTTAATTATCTATGTTACTGAGCTAATTCTGATTCTCCCGCCACAGTGCGTCTGTCTCTGGTGCTGAATGGGAAAGCTCGTCCAACTGTCGGCCGTTTGGCTTTATTCTTCTGGCACTTGTCTTTTGTTAGGTATCAACGAAACAGCACCCTTTTTTGGAGGGGGAAGATTTTACTTGACTGTCATGTGTGGTTGTCACCTTAGAAAAAATGCACTGACTAAGTCGGATAAAAGTGTATGCTAAATTGGCAAAAATGTAAATAACTACTCACTGTAATGATGCACTGTACTGACAGTTGTTAATTTGACTCCCTGCTTTGATTTTATCTAATTAAATGCATGTTTCCAAAGAACGTGTGTGTAGTGGTCTGCAAAAGTTGTTGATGTTGATCAAGTGGTCCGTGGGATGGAAATGGTTGGGAACCGCATTAGTTTGTGTCCCTTACGCTAGGCAGGTAGGCTTTGTTATTTTGTCTAGTCCGCCCTAGCAAGTGAGCTGGTATTTCAGGCCAAAGATTTGGGTTTGCATTTTTTCTTTATGGTAAATTGTTTGTCTACCTGTTTATTTTGTCCCCAATTCCCCAGGGACTTCCACGGCTGGGTGTTCTTAGGCGGGAAGTATTTAGTTAGCTTCCACATTCTAATTATCACAGGTGTGCCATTTTACAGACTGTGAATTGATATTCATATTACATAGCCTGCATGCTATTCTCCTAGAAGTGTTTTACAGGACATGTAGACTTCGGGGGTCTCCGGAGAATCATATACCTTCCGAACTTCCTCCAAGAACTCCTACACACTGAGGCAGACAACGGACTGTTGCTACTACACCACCATAGCCCAGGCAACTGCCCTCCCGGACATCAGCATTATGATGTACTCTATCCGCGAGTGGTCCAAAGGGAACGAAGAAGGCTGCAGCTCGAAAATGAGGGAGCACTGGGAGAGAAAAGCTTGGGCAGGTTCCGGAATCTCCAGCGTAATGCTCCAGATGAGGTAAGCAGTTCTCGGGACATTGGGGTAGGCTGCCCAGCGGGGAATCCGTGGAATTACTCCAGCAATGTATCAAACGCCTGGTCATGGTGTTCTGCCAGGGTATGGAGTCCCTCCATAAGATGTTGCAGTAACTCATTGTGTCTTAAAATGGTGTCTCCTTGCAGGGAGACAGCATTGTGGAGCTGGTCTGAGTCTGTTGGGTCAGTCATGGCCAGTTCGTACTATCATAACTCAAGATAAGACCCAGATGCCGGCAGCTAGAGTCACACATGTTTATTGACCCAACAGGCTGCAGGCAAAAGACAGGCTTGGGGTCAGGGCAGACAGAATGGTCAGAACCGGGGAAACTTGGATTTAGAACTTGAGAAGGGAAAACACGCTGGTAAGACCTGACAAGATGACCTGGCAACAGACAAACCAGAGAACACAGGTATAAATACACTGGGGATAATGAGGAAGATTTGCAACACCTGGAGAGGGGTGGAGACGAGCACGAAGACAGTTGAAACTGATCAGGGTGTGACAACTTGTTATTATCTCTTGCCTTGCTGCTAATTCATTGTGTGGGCCCTCTAAGCCGTAGTTCTAGCCAGTGATTATATTCAAGTTGTGGTGACCTGTTTTATACATTTTATTTATTGCCTCTTATCTGTAATAAACCTTGTCGCTTTGGTACACTCTGTCATTTATTTGACAGACCTGTTTTTTACTTATTCAGAGGACTTTGCCACATGTAACAAAAAGGTCGCGTAGCACAGTTTACATTAGTTTACAGCTAAATCTTCAGGAACGATAGCATATGCCACAAAGACATGAAACAATTCAAACAATAACTACATCTAAAAACGTACACTCGCTCCGCTAGTCAAGAACATACACACAATACACATTCTCCAGGAATTCTACCACCAGCTACTAGTAGGTTACTTTGGAAATTCTTGGACTCATCTTCTTCAATTTAATTTGCCTCCACACTTCAACACACACACACACAAGGTTTGGACAATCTCACCAGAATCCCTGGAGTCGACGGGCCATGTCAACTCCCGGTGAGCGTTGTGTTGCTCTGTGGAGTACATTATGTGGCTGCCATCTGCTTCTTTCCATAGCCTTCTATTCGTCTGCTTCTATTTGTCTACTTCTCATCCACGCTTGCTTCTTCGCTGCTTCTGTTAGATTGGTAGCTAGCTGGCTGTGGCTGTTGTGCTAACGTAACATTTCGTTTTGGCGTAGCTATACAAGAGCATGAGGCTGAAGCTCTGACTGGTACCGAGTATGGGAGGAGAGAGGGAGAAAGGTGCATCGATCCCTCATTATAAGGGAAGCCAAGCAGGTGTGCCCGTTCAGGCAATTAGAAAGCAACGTAACATGCTTTGGGCTCACACACACAGGGAGGGTTAATGGCATAAGATTGACACATCGTACATGAATCACAACAACCCCCACTTTGCCATATATGACACTAGTATACACTTTTTGTTCTGGAAAAATGTGCTTTCTTGAAAAATATAACATCCCTAAATAAAATCTAAAGACTGAACAATAATTTGCTTTCAACGGGAAGCCATAAGAGATAATGATGCATTCAGTTGACAGTCATACGGATAAAGCAATGAAGAGCTAATCTGGCAGCCGTGTTTTGAGCAAGTTTTTTTAAAATATTGTTTTGCTGCAGATGACCATATGACTGCTCTAGGTGTTGTCATGACGTTGGCCTGGGGGTAGGTTTATGACCCCCCCCCCCCCATATAGAATCTGGGAACATCAAAAGGTGGGGGAAATGAACCATATTTCGGTAATCCATCCAGTTGAAAATATGCGTTGGTACTTAATGAATATGATGTCTGTTCGGTTGTCATCTGAGACATTCTTATTAATCATAGGATGACAAACTGTATCTTGGAAAGTCTACACATTATAGTTATGAGATTCACATGGAATTGTTGTCCAATTTAAATGTTTTAATATGAAACTATTTGTGAAAAGATAAAGGACATTTTAGCTTATAAATGAGAGAATTGGGTTTCAAAGTTTCTATTCTAACAAACTACACAAGTTTGACCAGAGACACTCTTCAAAGGACAAGGAAAATCTCTGTTGGGCAACATGGCCAGCATCTACGGCCAACCTACCGCAGCTCAGAGTAAATATTTATTGCATTCTCCTTTTTCAAATGTGCGGTAATTTATAATGCATAAAATACTGTATTTACGATAGCATAGCGTCTCCCTTTGTTCCTCAGTCTTCCCGCTCTTTCACTCAAACCCAACCCCCTTTCCTTTGTGTAACCAGCAGTCATGTCGGCTCCTTCCACCAGGGACGTTTTCTGTCTGACATCAAATCAAATGTTATTTGTCTCATACACATGGTTAGCAGATGTTAATGCGAGTGTAGCAAAATGCTTGTGCTTCTAGTTCCGACAATGCAGTAATAACCAACAAGTAATCTAACCTAACAATTTCACAACTACCTTATACACACAAGTGTAAAGGGTACATACAAATATATGAATGAGTGATGGTACAGAACGGCATAGGCAAGATGCAGTAGATGGTGTCGAGTACAGTATATACATATGAGATGAGTAATGTAGGGTATGTAAACATATAAAAGTGGCATTGTTTAAATTGGCTAGTGATACATGTATTACATAAAGATGGCAAGAGTACAGTATATACATATGAGATGAGCAATGTAGGGTATGTAAACATTATATTAAGTGGCATTGTTTAAAGTGGCTAGTGATACATTTTTTACATAATTTTTTCCATTATTAAGTGGCTGGAGTTGAGTCAGTATGTTGGCAGCAGCCACTCAATGTTAGTGGCGGCTGTTTAACAGTCTGATGGCCTTGAGATAGAAGCTGTTTTTCAGTCTCTCGGTCCCAGCTTTGATGCACCTGTACTGACCTCGCCTTCTGGATGATAGCGGGGTGAACAGGCAGTGGCTTGGGTGGTTGTTGTTCTTAATGATCTTTATGGCCTTTCTGTGACATCGGGTGGTGTAGGTGTCCTGGAGGGCAGGTAGTTTGCCCCGGTGATGCGTTGTGCAGACCTCACTACCGTCTGGAGAGCCTTACGGTTGTGGGCGGAGCAGTTGACATACCAGGCGGTGATACAGCCCGACAGGATGCTCTTGATTGTGCATCTGTAAAAGTTTGTGAGTGCTTTTGGTGACAAGCCAAATTTGTTCAGCTGCCTGAGGTTGAAGATGCGCTGCTGCGCCTTCTTCCCCACGCTGTCTGTGTGGTTGGACCAATTCAGTTTGTCCGTGATGTGTACGCCGAGGAACTTAACTTACTACCCTCTCCACTACTGTCCCGTCGATGTGGATAGGGGGATGCTCCCTCTGCTGTTTTCTGAAGTCCACGATCATCTCCTTTGTTTTTGTTGACGTTGAGTGTGAGGTTATTTTCCTGACACCACCGTCTCCTCGTTGTTGGTAATCAAGCCTACCACTGTAGTGTCGTCTGCAAACTTGATGATTGAGTTGGAGGCGTGCATGGCCACGCAGTCGTGGGTGAACAGGGAGTACAGGAGAGGGCTGAGAACGCACCCAGTGTTGAGGATCAGTGGGGTGGAGATGTTGTTACCTACCCTCACCACCTGGGGGCGGCCCGTCAGAAAGTTCAGGACCCAGTCGCACAGGGAGGGGTCGAGACCCAGGGTCTCAAGCTTAATGACGAGTTTGGAGGGTACTATGGTGTTAAATGTTGATCTGTAGTCGATGAACAGCATTCTCGCATAGGTATTCCTTTTGTCCAGATGGGTTAGGACAGTGTGCAGTGTGGTTGCGATTGCGTCGTCTGTGGACCGGTAATATCCATTCTGTTTTTATGTAATTCTGTGTGATTATTTAGGTATTCAATAAATAAATAATTAAACCAAAGTTTGTATTGCTGATTCAACTTGTTAGCCAGGATTCGTGAAGATAACCAAGAATTCTACGATGTTCAGATGAGACTGAAATAAGGTGACAGTTAATATTGACTGCAATTGATGTAAAAGATTACTAGGTCTTTAAGAGTTTACTCAGAAGATAACAGCTCTATAAACATTATTTTAAGGTGTTCCGACTTTCTAGTTAATTATCTACCTGATTAGCTTAATTTAAATTTAATTTAAATTAATTTTAAAAAATGATTTTATAGAATAGCATGTCATATCACTTAATCCGGCATAGCCAAAGACACGACAGTGTGATAGAACCAAAGCTTGAATCACCTGACTCAGAATGCTGGATATTACATACAGAAAATGTTCTTGTCATAGTAATGACCTTACCAATTTTATTTACAATGTTATCTATATGTTCAGACAAGGATAAAGCTGTGTCCAACATGACGCCAAGTACTCTGGATAGATAGCTTTCCATCCAGGATAGAGCAGCAGACACCATTAGTGGGAAAAATGCTAAAACTGACCCAAGATCAGCGTCTATGGGCAACTGCACTCTACACCTGTATGTGCAGGGGCCATCAAATCCAAAATGTCTGCTCGTTTCCCCTCTCTCTTTGCTAGGCTACTGATCAGTTGCTTTATGTTGGCTCGCTAGAGTCCACATACCGTGTCTAATCAGCAATTCCAAGTTCGGATTTCAAGTTCTAAATAGGTTGCTGGCAAAAAAGGCAAGGAAGGAAAACAGTGGGTATTAATGGACTCATCAGGATCATGGAATCTGGGCGTAGTGACTTAACTCATCCAGTTTAGCAACCATGTAATGTTCAATACCATTGGATTATTTCCGTACCAAAAACTAATGTCAATGGTTGCATCCTAAATGACACTATATTCCCTGTATAGTGCACTTCTTTTGACCAGATCCATATTAGCCCTGGTCAATGTAGTGCACACTATATAGGGAAAAGGGTGCCATTTGGGACACACCCAATGTCCCATGTTTAGCATGTCAACAAAAGCTATTTAAGAGATGATTTGGGCAAGAAATGCCAGAGATGCTAAATGGGGGACACTGACTTACATTGGGTTTTGGCCCAAAAATGCTAACATAAGCAGTTGGTGGCATCAATAAACAAAGTGCGGATTGTAGTCTCCTCACTGATGATTTGAAGAAAAGTCTGAAACCGATGCATTACCACTGATACTACAGTGGAAGTGCTGCTTTAAATCAATTGTACAGATCGGGAAACAAACTCTGAGTTAGAAACCATAATGGAAAAATCTGAGATGAATTTAAATATGTGTAACAGAGTTGAGATTGTACCGTATTCTCACTCCACAGCTTGAAATGTTGGTATCTTTTCTTTGGTGCAACTGGTTTGTACGTTGTCAAGCAGGGTGGTCACGTCTGTTGGCAAGCAGACGATCACTAGTTCGAGCCGTGGTACGGACAGGGACAGTGACAGTGAAGGATGTGATCCTGATAGCAGCACGGTGACACCTGTTACATAAGGTCACTATAACAGATAGTGGCAGTGTAATCTATGGGGGGGTAATGTTCCAATCACAGCCGTGGAAAGGAATCTCATTAGCAGAGTGACTTAGTGCTACTTACAGGATCATTTGGTGGATAGTATTACATGCATTCGAGGACATGGTCATGGAGTGGAGAACTTTGTCAATCTTGCCAATGCGTGAAGCATAAGGCTGTCTTCTACCATATCGTTATTCAACTGCATAGGTGCGTGAGTTTGAAAATAAAAATAATAATAATCATTTTACGATAAAGTATTGTATGCATCTATTATCGTATTTGCAGATTTAATGTAAGATAGCATACTGTTCCTAATTTGATGAGTAGATTGGATAGTCATAAGTTATACAACTGACTCAGTGTTTGCAAAAAAGACCATTCTGCTTTTCTTCTTTCTTTATACACATCCGAATAAAAACAATTTGGTCACATACACATGGTTAGCAGATGTTATTGCGAGTGTAGCAGCCACAGCTAGAGGGACATTTTTAAGGAGGATCCGAGAAAAATATTTCCTTACATACACATTTCATGCAATTCTACGACACATTACTCTCCATAACTGGAGACAATAGCAGAATTTTTAACACCACAACAATGACATGGTAGGCTACTCTGCTGAGACTGACATACTGAGATAAATAAAAAATGACCTGGTTTTGAATGGAACAAGCTATTCGAGGCCTATGAAAAAGGGGAAACACATAATGTAGGCAATGATGTCCATCTAGCCTGGAGGAGGAAAATGCCGTGTCCGAATACTCATACTAGCGTACTACATACAGTGCCTTGCGAAAGTATTCGGCCCCCTTGAACTTTGCGACCTTTTGCCACATTTCAGGCTTCAAACATAAAGATGTAAAACTGTATTTTTTTGTGAAGAATCAACAACAAGTGGGACACAATCATGAAGTGGAACGACATTTATTGGATATTTCAAACTTTTTTAACAAATCAAAAACTGAAAAATTGGGCGTGCAAAATTATTCAGCCCCCTTAAGTTAATACTTTGTAGCGCCACCTTTTGCTGCGATTACAGCTGTAAGTCGCTTGGGGTATGTCTCTATCAGTTTTGCACATCGAGAGACTGAAATGTTTTCCCATTCCTCCTTGCAAAACAGCTCAAGCTCAGTGAGGTTGGATGGAGAGCATTTGTGAACAGCAGTTTTCAGTTCTTTCCACAGATTCTTCTGTTCACCTGATTTAGAATTCCTCACAATCAAATGTAGACCGCATTATCTACCAAGAGAATTCTCTTCGATTATAATCACAGCCGTATATATCCCCCCCCAAGCAGACACATCGATGGCTCTGAACGAACTTTATTTAACTCTCTGCAAACTGGAAACAATTTATCCGGAGGCTGCATTCATTGTAGCTGGGGATTTTAACAAGGCTAATCTGAAAACAAGACTCCCCAAATTTTATCAGCATATCGATTGCGCAACCAGGGGAGGAAAGACCTTGGACCATTGTTACTCTAACTTCCGCGACGCATATAAGGCCCTGCCCCGCCCCCCTTTCGGAAAAGCTGACCACGACTCCATTTTGTTGATCCCTGCCTACAGACAGAAACTAAAACAAGAGGCTCCCACGCTGAGGTCTGTCCAACGCTGGTCCGACCAAGCTGACTCCACACTCCAAGACTGCTTCCATCACGTGGACTGGGAGATGTTTCGTATTGCGTCAGATAACAACATTGACGAATACGCTGATTCGGTGTGCGAGTTCATTAGAACGTGCGTTGAAGATGTCGTTCCCATAGCAACGATTAAAACATTCCCTAACCAGAAACCGTGGATTGATGGCAGCATTCGTGTGAAACTGAAAGCGCGAACCACTGCTTTTAATCAGGGCAAGGTGTCTGGTAACATGACCGAATACAAACAGTGCAGCTATTCCCTCCGCAAGGCTATCAAACAAGCTAAGCGCCAGTACAGAGACAAAGTAGAATCTCAATTCAACGGCTCAGACACAAGAGGCATGTGGCAGGGTCTACAGTCAATCACGGACTACAGGAAGAAACCCAGCCCAGTCACGGACCAGGATGTCTTGCTCCCAGGCAGACTAAATAACTTTTTTGCCCGCTTTGAGGACAATACAGTGCCACTGACACGGCCTGCAACGAAAACATGCGGTCTCTCCTTCACTGCAGCCGAGGTGAGTAAGACATTTAAACGTGTTAACCCTCGCAAGGCTGCAGGCCCAGATGGCATCCCCAGCCGCGCCCTCAGAGCATGCGCAGACCAGCTGGCCGGTGTGTTTACGGACATATTCAATCAATCCCTATACCAGTCTGCTGTTCCCACATGCTTCAAGAGGGCCACCATTGTTCCTGTTCCCAAGAAAGCTAAGGTAACTGAGCTAAATGACTACCGCCCCGTAGCACTCACATCCGTCATCATGAAGTGCTTTGAGAGACTAGTCAAGGACCATATCACCTCCACCCTACCTGACACCCTAGACCCACTCCAATTTGCTTACCGCCCAAATAGGTCCACAGACGATGCAATCTCAACCACACTGCACACTGCCCTAACCCATCTGGACAAGAGGAATACCTATGTGAGAATGCTGTTCATCGACTACAGCTCGGCATTCAACACCATAGTACCCTCCAAGCTCGTCATCAAGCTCGAGACCCTGGGTCTCGACCCCGCCCTGTGCAACTGGGTACTGGACTTCCTGACGGGCCGCCCCCAGGTGGTGAGGGTAGGCAACAACATCTCCTCCCCGCTGATCCTTAACACTGGGGCCCCACAAGGTTGCGTTCTGAGCCCTCTCCTGTACTCCCTGTTCACCCACGACTGCGTGGCCACGCACGCCTCCAACTCAATCATCAAGTTTGCGGACGACACAACAGTGGTAGGCTTGATTACCAACAACGATGAGACGGCCTACAGGGAGGAGGTGAGGGCCCTCGGAGTGTGGTGTCAGGAAAACAACCTCACACTCAACGTCAACAAAACTAAGGAGATGATTGTGGACTTCAGGAAACAGCAGAGGGAACACCCCCCTATCCACATCGATGGAACAGTAGTGGAGAGGGTAGCAAGTTTTAAGTTCCTCGGCATACACATCACAGACAAACTGAATTGGTCCACTCACACAGACAGCATCGTGAAGAAGGCGCAGCAGCGCCTCTTCAACCTCAGGAGGCTGAAGAAATTTGGCTTGTCACCAAAAGCACTCACAAACTTCTACAGATGCACAATCGAGAGCATCCTGGCGGGCTGTATCACCGCCTGGTATGGCAACTGCACCGCCCTCAACCGTAAGGCTCTCCAGAGGGTAGTGAGGTCTGCACAACGCATCACCGGGGGCAAACTACCTGCCCTCCAGGACACCTACACCACCCGATGTCACAGGAAGGCCATAAAGATCATCAAGGACATCAACCACCCAAGCCACTGCCTGTTCACCCCGCTATCATCCAGAAGGCGAGGTCAGTACAGGTGCATCAAAGCTGGGACCGAGAGACTGAAAAACAGCTTCTATCTCAAGGCCATCAGACTGTTAAACAGCCACCACTAACACTGAGTGGCTGCTGCCAACACACTGACACTGACTCAACTCCAGCCACTTTAATAATGGGAATTGATGGGAAATGATGTAAATATATCACTAGCCACTTTAAACAATGCTACCTTATATAAATGTTACTTACCCTACATTATTCATCTCATACGCATACGTATATACTGTACTCTATATCATCGACGGTATCCTTATGTAATACATGTATCACTAGCCACTTTATACTATACTATGCCACTTTGTTTACATACTCATCTCATTTGTACATACTGTACCCGATACCATCTACTGTATCTTGCCTATGCTGCTCTGTACCATCACTCATTCATATATCCTTATGTACATATTCTTTATCCCCTTACACTGTGTACAAGACAGTAGTTTTGGAATTGTTAGTTAGATTACTTGTTATTACTGCATTGTCGGAACTAGAAGCACAAGCATTTCGCTACACTCGCATTAACATCTGCTAACCATGTGTATGTGACAAATAAAATTTGATTTGATTTGATTTGAGATTCTCGATTGGATTCAGGTCTGGACTTTGACTTGGCCATTCTAACACCTGGATTTGTTTATTTTTGAACCATTCCATTGTAGATTTTGCTTTATGTTTTGGATCATTGTCTTGTTGGAAGACAAATCTCCGTCCCAGTCTCAGGTCTTTTGCAGACTCCATCAGGTTTTCTTCCAGAATGGTCCTGTATTTGGCTCCATCCATCTTCCCATCAATTTTAACCATCTTCCCTGTCCTTGCTGAAGAAAAGCAGGCCCAAACCATGATGCTGCCACCACCATATTTGACAGTGGGGATGGTGTGTTCAGCTGTGTTGCTTTTACGCCAAACATAACGTTTTGCATTGTTGCCTAAAAGTTCAATTTTGGTTTCATCTGACAAGAGCACCTTCTTCCACATGTTTGGTGTGTCTCCCAGGTGGCTTTTGGCAAACTTTAAACGACACTTTTTATGGATATCTTTAAGAAATGGCTTTCTTCTTGCCACTCTTCCATAAAGGCCAGATTTGTGCAATATACGACTGATTGTTGTCCTATGGACAGAGTCTCCCACCTCAGCTGTAGATCTCTGCAGTTCATCCAGAGTGATCATGGGCCTCTTGGCTGCATCTCTGATCAGTCTTCTCCTTGTATGAGCTGAAAGTTTAGAGGGACGGCCAGGTCTTGGTAGATTTGCAGTGGTCTGATACTCCTTCCATTTCAATATTATCGCTTGCACAGTGCTCCTTGGGATGTTTAAAGCTTGGGAAATATTTTTGTATCCAAATCCGGCTTTAAACTTCTTCACAACATTATCTCGGACCTGCCTGGTGTGTTCCTTGTTCTTCATGATGCTCTCTGCGCTTTTAACGGACCTCTGAGACTATCACAGTGCAGGTGCATTTATACGGAGACTTGATTACACACAGGTGGATTGTATTTATCATCATTAGTCATTTAGGTCAACATTGGATCATTCAGAGATCCTCACTGAACTTCTGGAGAGAGTTTGCTGCACTGAAAGTAAAGGGGCTGAATAATTTTGCACGCCCAATTTTTCAGTTTTTGATTTGTTAAAAAAGTTTGAAATATCCAATAAATGTCGTTCCACTTCATGATTGTGTCCCACTTGTTGTTGATTCTTCACAAAAAAATACAGTTTTATATCTTTATGTTTGAAACCTGAAATGTGGCAAAAGGTCGCAAAGTTCAAGGGGGCTGAATACTTTCGCAAGGCACTGTACTTAAACTGTATACTATGTACTTGCAATACTGGGGTGGACAACATTATATATATTTTTTTTTATCCATTGGGATAAATGCTCCAAACAGCCTACCTGACCGCTCGGAGGCGTCCGCATAGTCCTAAAGCGCACTGTTGCCTCGTTTTGTATCACATTCCAATGATAAAACTGGGGGACAAAAATCCCCAGTGAAAGTTGCACCCTTGCACAATACTATTTAGCACATAGCATTTAGTAAAGAGTCGCCTATGCAGTAAGCCACAACCGCAATGCAGTAGTGAGGGCAGGTGGATTTTTCCAAAGTGCAGTAACTTACATAAATTAAATCAAATAGCTTAGTACACACACCAAAACCTCAAATGTTCAAATCAAAAGGTGATTTGCAAATTCAGAACCGCTGGAAAGCAACACAATAATCAAAACCACTGATCAGAATGACTTAATGTTTGATCCATAAATTAAATAATGAAATAGGTAGCCTAGCCTACAAAACTAAAATAATCCATGTGTTCAAATCAAAAGGCCTGATTAACATGACATCAATAATGCAGCCACATCCTGAGTCCTTGGTGCCGACACCTTCAGAAATCAAAATATGGTTAATTATTTAGTTTAAAAGCTCTGACGAAGGCCAAGAGAACAATAAATAGAAATCCACTTTGTTTTTTTTTACTGAGAACTTTCATTTTCAAAGAAAGATGTATCCACGATGAAATACTCATGATCATTTTAAGGAAAACAAAAACTACTCAACCTATATTTAAACACCACCACAGAAGCTTTGCTATTTGGCATCTTCCCATTTAAGTAGCCTAGTTTTGTTGTTTCCCTACTTGAAGAGAACTACTATAGGGCCTATAACTCACAGCCCACCTTTTCCAATGCACTGTGGAAAAGTGTGCATAGAATTCTACTAGAGGAAGAGCCGAAATACGTATAACATCCCGGCATTTAAACCATATTCGATTTTCAAACCATAAAACATAACGTTTTCGCATACTGAGTTTGCAGTATGCATCTCTATATCTAATTGATCAGCTGTGGTGAAAGCCAGAATCAATATGACATCCGGGCATTTAAACCATATTCGATTTTCATACCATAAAACATAACGTTTTCGCATACTGAGTTTGCTCTATATCTAATTGATCAGCTGTGGTGAAAGCCAGAATCAATATAAATAAATAAATGCTCCAAACAGCCTACCTGACCGCTCGGAGGCGTCCGCATAGTCCTAAAGCGCACTGTTGCCTCGTTTTGTATCACATTCCAATGATAAAACTGGGGGACAAAAATCCCCAGTGAAAGTTGCACCCTTGCACAATACTATTTAGCACATAGCATTTAGTAAAGAGTCGCCTATGCAGTAAGCCACAACCGCAATGCAGTAGTGAGGGCAGGTGGATTTTTCCAAAGTGCAGTAACTTACATAAATTAAATCAAATAGCTTAGTACACACACCAAAACCTCAAATGTTCAAATCAAAAGGTGATTTGCAAATTCAGAACCGCTGGAAAGCAACACAATAATCAAAACCACTGATCAGAATGACTTAAGGTTTGATCCATAAATTAAATAATGAAATAGGTAGCCTAGCCTACAAAACTAAAATAATCCATGTGTTCAAATCAAAAGGCCTGATTAACATGACATCAATAATGCAGCCACATCCTGAGTCCTTGGTGCCGACACCTTCAGAAATCAAAATATGGTTAATTATTTAGTTTAAAAGCTCTGACGAAGGCCAAGAGAACAATAAATAGAAATCCACTTTGTTTTTTTTTTACTGAGAACTTTCATTTTCAAAGAAAGATGTATCCACGATGAAATACTCATGATCATTTTAAGGAAAACAAAAACTACTCAACCTATATTTAAACACCACCACAGAAGCTTTGCTATTTGGCATCTTCCCATTTAAGTAGCCTAGTTTTGTTGTTTCCCTACTTGAAGAGAACTACTATAGGGCCTATAACTCACAGCCCACCTTTTCCAATGCACTGTGGAAAAGTGTGCATAGAATTCTACTAGAGGAAGAGCCGAAATACGTATAACATCCCGGCATTTAAACCATATTCGATTTTCAAACCATAAAACATAACGTTTTCGCATACTGAGTTTGCAGTATGCATCTCTATATCTAATTGATCAGCTGTGGTGAAAGCCAGAATCAATATGACATCCGGGCATTTAAACCATATTCGATTTTCATACCATAAAACATAACGTTTTCACATACTGAGTTTGCTCTATATCTAATTGATCAGCTGTGGTGAAAGCCAGAATCAATATGACATCCGGGCATTTAAAGTATCTTTCTTTGTCTCCGCTCTTTTCAGCCTGATCTCATAGACTAGACATAGTAAACATCAATCAGGGACAGTGAAATTAGTATGACATTTTATGTTTGGTTGGGGCGGATGTATAGGCGTATAACGCAAACTTCCAGCAACCCAAAGGTTGCATGTTTAAATCTCATCACGGACAGCTTGAGCTTTTTTTTTTATCTAATTAGCAACTTTGCAACTACATATTACTTTTTAGCTACTTTGCAACTATGTAGTATGTTAGCTAACCCTTTCACTAACCCTAAATCTTAACACTAACCTTAATCCTAACCCTAACCCCTAGCCTAGCTAATGTTCGCCACCCAGCTAACGTTAGCCACAACAAGTTGGAATTCGCAACATATCATACAAAAGGGATGGTAGACATCCACAAATTAATGCATAGCATACAAATTGGAACATATCATACTAATTGGATTGTCCTGGATTTACCTTTACGTTCTGTCTACCCCTGGGTCCAGGTTGCTCTTTTGTGTTTTTCCAGAAATGTTCATGAGCCTATTTTTGATGATTTTCTCTGACAGCTGCAAATCAACCAACCGCTATTTGATTTGCTGTGCGTGCTGCACAAATTCCATACTTCCCGACTGTAGGTTATGCCCTGGCCTTCTGGTTTAAAACAATCCACAGCTATTTTTTTTAAAGAAGCTAATGATCCTCTGTGACTAAATCATGTTCTCTGGTGTAGCGTTATTAAGGATTTTATTTATTTTGGTATAGACAGGAGTAATTAGAACATTTAAGCAAGTTCAATTTCCTTAAGGGGAAGCTTAGCTCGTATGATCATCCTGATCTTGCGAACTTTCGCTACACGGACTCGTAGAATCTAAGCTTGCGAGATCGGGGTGGCCATAGGAGGCTATGTATTTGTACCTTCTTATCCATGATCATTATTTTGAAAACAACTTTCCACTCCCCATATCTTGCTTTTACCTTTTTCTATAGCCATTATTCCAGTGAGAATTACTCATTAATTAACATACAATCATAGGGCGACAGGTACCCTAGCGGTTAAGAATGTTGGGTCAGTAACTGAAAGGTCATTGCTTCAAATCCCTGGCCGACTAGGTGAAAAATGTGTCTGCGCCCTTGAGCAAGACACTTAACCCTAATGGCTCCTGTAAGTCACTCTGGATGCATTGTGAGACAGTCTACAGCTTTCATGTATGGAACAGTTGGGGTGTATCATAATGTGAGCAGATGTTCTTTGAGGTACTCAGTGAGCTCCTTCTGTGTTTATTGGCAATAATGGTTGAGCATTCTACCTCAACGTAAATAGTACGGGTGGTTGCTGAGCAGTTGCCATACCAGGTGATGATCCAACCGGTTAGGATACTCTTGATGGTGCAGCTGTAGAACTTTTTGAAGATCTGGGGACCCATGACAAATCTTTTCAGTCCCCTGAGGGGAAAAAGCTGTTCTCGTGCCCTCTTCACAACTGTCTTGGTGTGTTTGGAACATGATAGTTTGTTGGTGATGTGGACATTGATGTTAATGGGGGCCTGTTCAACACTCTTTTTCCCGTAGTCCACAATCATCTCCATTGTCTTGCTCACATTGAGAGAGAGGTTGTTGTCCTGGCACCACACTGCCAGGCCTCTGACCTTCTCCCTATATGCTGTCTCATTGTTGTCGTTGATCACGCCTGTTGTGTCATCAACAAACTTAATGATGGTGTTTGAGTCATGCTTGGCCATGCAGTCGTGGGTGAACAGGGAGTACAGGAGGGAACTAAGCACGCACCCCTGAGAGGCCCCGGTGTTGAGGATCAGCATGCCAGATGTGTTGTTGCCTATCCTTACCACCTGGGGGCGGCACATCAGGATGTCCAGGATCCAGTTCCAGAGGGAGGTGTTTAGTCCAACGGTCCTTAGCTTAGTGATTCGATTTTTTGGCCCTATGGTGTTGAATGCTGAGCTGTGGTCAATGAACAGCATTCTTACACAAATGTTCCTTTTGTCCAGGTGGGAAAGGGCAGAGTGGAGTGCGATTTAAGCTTGCATCATCTGTGGATCTGTTGTGGCGGTATGCGAATTGAGTGGGTCTAGGGTTTCCGGGATGATGGTGTTGATGTGAGCCATGACCAACCTTTCAAAGCACTTCATGGCTACCGACGTGAGTGCTACTGGGTGGTAGTCATTTAGTCAGGTTACCTTGACATTCTTGGGCACAGGGATTTTGGTGGTCTGCTTGAAACATGTGGGTATTACAGACTCAGTCAGGGAGAGGTTGAAAATGTCAGTGAAGACACTTGCCAGTTGGTCAGCGCATGCTCTGAGTACACGCCGCCCTAGTAATCCGTCTGTTAAAAATGATGATGCAACAAGATTTTAATACCACTTTGTTACTTGGGTAATTTACAACGTTACTTCACAGGCAGGACAGCAATTTAAGTGAGAACCAGATCATCCACTTCTACTCCTGCACCTCAAGCTCAAGTTCACGCACACAACTGTAAGCTTTTTAAGGCATTTTGCAATGGAAATTGGAAATTCACATGTATTATTGGACAAGTCCAGGTAGTTCCTCCCTGTTTCAGTATGTTTGCTTCCATTTGGTGCCAAATTAACATGACTCAGGTCAAGGCCCTGTCTTACCCCTAGGGGGAGTGCCCCGGCACCCCATGTCAGCAGATCAAACGGGTCTTCATGCCAAGGATTACTGCTCCTCGCTGATAGGATCTTGCCTGACTCAAATTGAATTCCTCCACTGCTCTATGTTCTCTACATACTTCACTCTGAGATTGCCATCGTTGAAGTCATTTGTGGTGACGTCAACATGAGGGGTGTTGTACAAAAAAAAGTCATCAGCGATTGGGTATCAAAGCCAATGACGATTTTCAAAACGCTGCTTTACCCATGTTTATTCTTGCTCTGGCCCATCCAATCGGTTAGTGGGACCAATCAGAATGTTTAGAATGTGTTTGCATTCGAGAAATTGTCAGGGAGGTACTCCGATCCAGATTCACAGCGGAGAATAAACTAACATCCTTGGGTGTGGCGTAGCGTTTGGCCAGAGCAAGGAGTTTGGGTACACAGGCAAGACAGGAACCATGACACAAAAAAACTGCAAATGTTTAATCGATTACAAAATCCTTTTTGGTAAAATATATGATCTAACTTCACTTGCACCAGGTTGAGAGTGTATAACCAAGTGTTTATGGAAGTCAGACTCAATTGCATTTTAACAGTTACTTTTGATGTTTATTCCATTATTGACAGGCTCTTCTGTTCTCTAAGATCCTGACTTGCCATTTCCTTCATTGAGTGCCTTCATGTTAGAGGACTCTTAATATCCGTCAAAGGTATTCATTACTCAGAGCCTACACTTAGCCGCCACGCCACCCAGCAGTGGAGTCGGGTGGGCCCTCATGCTCCCCATCAGGAAAAAAGCCCACGTCTATATCAAAAGGCCACCGAGGCCGTTAGCATGCTATCATGCTCCGAGGGGATAATGTTGAACACAT
The DNA here is from genome assembly GCF_045791955.1 of Oncorhynchus clarkii lewisi. Taxonomy (NCBI): domain Eukaryota; kingdom Metazoa; phylum Chordata; class Actinopteri; order Salmoniformes; family Salmonidae; genus Oncorhynchus; species Oncorhynchus clarkii. Next base: position 31,283,015 of record NC_092153.1, read on the forward strand.
TAGTCATCATATTAAATAGTTATGTAGGGCAAGTGTTGTTAAAGATTTTTAATTGAAAGAGAAGTCAATGGAGAGAGCAAGAAGTCCTTGTGATCATATTTTAGCTTCAACGGGGAGATTCCTGGATCGTAGTAGTAAACAAATACTGGCCACATTAGCCTGTTGTGTGAAGTCTCGTGGAGTGGAATGAGTCATCGCCACTGGACAATGCGGTTCGGTGGGTCTGACTTTAGATTGACTAATAGTGGCACGGCCCCAAATTGAGATATTTTACTGCAAAAGTGGTTAAATTGATAGACATTGTGACACACACCCTTAAAACTTCTTAGGGCTCGACCCCTTTTTTTTCTCAATTTCCTGCCTGAATGACGTGCCCAAAGTAAACTGCCTGTTGCTCAGGCCCTGAAGCCAGGATATGCATATAATTGGAACCATTGGAAAGAAAAGACTTTGAAGTTTGTCGAAATGTTAAAATAATGTTGGAGAATATAACACAATACATATGGTAGGAGAAAATCCATCAAAAAACCAACCAGATATTTTTTTTGAGACAGAGACCATCCTCTTACAATGCAAGTACAAGGGCATACTGAAAATTAGCTCCAAAAAATTAGCAGTCTACGTTCAAGGTTGCAGGCTTGTAACTTCAAAAATAAATAAGAAATGTCAGTTTTAGTACAGGGACATAATCTTGGAAATTTGTATTTGCACGCGCCATGAAAAAAGCACACACCCGCTAAAATCTGTATCCTATTGAACATACTTTATATTATAGTTTGATTACAATTTAGGGTAACTGAGGAGTAAATAGAAATGTATTTTGACTTGAAACAAAGTTTAGGGGTAGATTTTCAGATTCCTTTCTCTGCATGTTGAATGAGTGGAGTACTCTAATCGATGGCGCCAACTAAACAGACTTTTTGGGATATAAAGAATGATTTTATATAACATAACGACACTACCTGTAATAGCTGGAACCCTTTGGATGACAAATCAGAGCAAGATTTTCAAAAAAGTAAGTGAATATTTCATCGCAATTTGTGAATTTATGAAACTTGTGCCGGTGGAAAAATATTTTGATGTGGGGGCGCTGTCCTCAAACTATTACATGGTATGTTTTCGCTGTAATAGCTACTGTAAATCGGACACCACAGTTAGATTAACAAGAATTTAAGCTTTCAACCGATATAAGACACTTATTTATACCTAAATGTTTAATATCCATAATATTTATGATGATTTGAATTGCGCGCTCTCCAGTTTCACAGGAAGTTGTCCCGCTAGCGGGACGCCTAGCCCTATTAACGCAAACAGTGCAGAATAATGCCTGGCTCAAATTTGGAATACAAGTAGTCAGCTGTCTGCCTTAAATACACAAACAAACAGCACTGGGATATCTTCATGTATCTTGTAAATGTAGACCTGTAAACACACAGATACAACAGGCAGAAATATCAACTATGAATATTTATGATGAATGCACATTTCAATAGAGAACTTTCAAAGTCAAATGTGCTCTCTTTCAGTGCTGTATGGTTCTGCCTGACAAAATGCATACAGTTAGATGTTTTTTTAAATGTTGTGACATGTCTGAGGACAACCCCTTGCAGGCAATGAGCATCCCTGACCTTCCCAAGATGCTGGTCCTGCTGCCAATCTTGTAGAATGGGAGTGAAAAGTTGAAGTTGAGGAGAATGGTCCCCACTGCTGGAGATCCTGTCACTTCACACCATCAGAGATAGACTTCAATGACACCCTGTTTGGTTGACAAAGCTCCCTGCCTATCCCCTTGGAGAATGTTTGTTAAACTGTTCCTTAATGAGGAATTGTTGGAAAGTGTGGTGCAGGAAACTAACTGGTTTGCGCATTACCATATTACAGAAAACCCAAGGCTCTCTTCAAATGTATCAAAATTCAGAATGCCTTTAGCCTACTAAATATGTGACCGACTGGCTCAAATCGGTAGCAAAATCCAATTTTACATTGGATAAAAGTGGAGACTCAGAGCTACAAAATGGTGTATTATACACTACAGTTGAGGGACAATGGGAAATTAATTTTGCTTTAAAAGTTGATAAACTTGTAAACGCACTTTTAAATGTTTTGGTTCTTCTATTGGAGAGATCTGAACATTCTGACCTTACAATGGCAGACAAGCACCCAAGCTAACATTGGCTAGCTTGCTAGCTACTTCCAGACACATATTGCAAGAACACCCCACTCTGAACATTTTACTTGCCCTGGCAGAGCTGGTTAGGCTGTTTTCATGTTATCCAGTGTGTTGGTGACTGTAACTGTGCTGCTGGAAACAATTTAATTACGCTTTTTTTGCCAATGTTTACTGTTGAGTTTTTGTAAATTCATCAGTTATTCTGCACTCTGGCACACTAAGCTGAGAGTCTTTTGTTAAGACATGTAGCTGTCACACCCTGTTCTTTTTCACATGTCCTCATTATTGTCTCCACCCCTTCCAGGTGTCGCTTGTTTTCTCCAGTGTATTTATCCCTGTGTTTCCTGTTTCTCTGTACCAGTTTGTCTTGTATGTCCAAGCCTACTAGCGTTTTACCTGTTTTCCTGCTTTGCCTTTTCTCCTTTTTCTAGTCCTCCTGGTTTTGACCCTTGCCTGTTCTGGACTCTGAACCCGCCTGCCTGTCCATTCTGCCTGCCCTGACCTCGAGCATACCTGCCACTCTGTACCTCCTGGACTCATCTGGTTATGACCTTTTGCCTGTCCACGACCATTCTCTTGCTTATTCCCTTTGGAATTATGAAACATCTTAAACTCCAACCATCTGCCTCCTGTGTCTGAATTTGGGTCTTGCCTAGTCTCATGATAGTAGCTAGCTAGGTAAACAATGAGCCATAATCCCAACTCATGACGTTACTACCCAGCATGAATCTGCAGGTAACTAACCAACCAGGCTAGGTCAGGCTATAACTAGTGGCTATGAGATTACAAATTATAAGATCATACACGTAACGTTAGTTAGCGAGCCAGCCAGCTAATGTTATCTAGCTAGCTAACAGTACACTTTAACTTGAAATTAAAATACCTTGTCAAAATTAGAAATGTGTAATATCTGAAAATATAGCTAGCTAGACTACCTTACCTCTGGTTTGAAATCGGAGTAGATAGCCAGAGCGAATTTACCAGCTAGTACGTCTATCAACAGCTGTTGCAGGGACATTCTTTTGAAATGGATATTTGCATAGTGGAGTCTTTTGTTAAGACATATAGCTAGCTAAACAATTAACCATATCCCAACTCATGATGTTACTACATTGCATGAATCTAAGGTAGCTAAACAACCAGGCTCAATGTTAGCTTGCTAACATTAGGCTATAACTAGTCAAGCGAATGTGTCTGAGATACGAAAAATGAGATCATACACATAGCGCTAGCTAGTGAGCCAGCCAGCTAATGTTAGCTAGCTCACAGTACACTTTAACTTGAAATTAAACCACTTTCTCTTAGAAACGTGTAATATCTGAAAATGTAGCTAGCTAGACTATCTTACCTGTATATATCATGTTTGGACGCGTGTCCTTGTCAGATGACATGATTGCCCTTAGTTTGAAGATGTCAGACAGGATTACCTAGACATACTGACCAACTCAAATAGACAGAAGCGTGCTATATGGCAGACCAATCCAAACTCATCTCTCGGCATTTCTAGCCCACTCGTTATCTTAGCCAATCATGGCTAGTAGGAAGGTTGCTTCCTTTTTCTGTGGCTAAACCAACTAGGCTCGTAATTTTATTTATTTATTTGTATTTACAGATGGCATACAAGTTTGTTATTTAATCACATGAAAGTTCACATGTTCGAGAATGTTGTGTTCTGTAAAAAAAAAAACATTTTGATCAACAACAAAAAAGTTTACGTTCAAGCGGCTCTCCTGTGAAGTAGTGACCAGCGACATACGCCTAGTTTCCTGAAACGGGTCAAATATGCATATTTGTTTGCAGGTATGCTCATGAACTGAAAGAGAAGACTACTGTAGAAGGGAAAAGGGAACGCTCTCAAAATATGTAAACCAGTACCATCAGTGAAACGTATAGCTTCCTGGTCATGGTCCTGCTGATGGGGCTAGTAAAGAAGGGTTATGTGAGGGACTACTAGACGATTGACCCCATGCTGCAGATCCCTTTTTCCCAACCCTTTTCTCCCAATACCGCTTCCTTGTCTTGCTGAGAGCGCTCCACATTATCAACAATGCCATTGCCGACCGATTCACACAATTATGAATATCCTGGGCAGCTTGACCATTTGGTAGTGTTTGTGCCTCACAATGACTTGTGCATTGATTAGTCTCTCATGGCTTGGAAAGGGAGGCTTGAATTCCACCAATACTGTACATCCCATCAAAGCAACACAGATTTGGAGTCAAAGTCTTTGTTTTATGTGAGTGTCTGACAGAATATGTACAGGACCTGATCTTCTACACCGGCAACACCACAGATATGCCAAGACCCTCAACATGACTTATATCTGGGTCAGTGGTGATCATCAAGCTTCAGAAGGGGCACACTGTATTTGTAGACAGCTGGTAGAGTAGCCCTACCCTTTTCCAGTACCATTTGAGGGAGAACACGAGCCTGTGGCACAAAGAGATCCATCAGGAAGTAGATGACTCTATTCAAAAAGAATAGTTCCAAACGGGCAGTGAACTGGCACGACAAAAGCAATATCCATGTTCTGTCCAATGTGCTGTTATAAAAATGAATGTAATGGTAAAATGTATTTAAATGTCTGACTTGTCAGCAGAGTAGGCTACCTTGTAATTTTATATCCTATTAAAAAAGTTTGTGCTAATATCTCCAGTCATGTAAAGTGTAATAGAATTGCATGAAATGTGTTCATAAAGACCAAGAAACGTATCTGTTATAGCCTAGGCCTACTCTACGCCACTACGCGCTCAGCGAGTATTTGAACAGTCTTTTTGGCAAACAGTGATTGAGTTATATTATTAGCGTAAATTATGATGATCCAATCTACTCATCACATTAGGAATTGTAGGCTATCTTACATACAGTAAGTCTGCAAATGCGATGATGTGTGGAATGCTTTACTATAAAGGTTAATTGTTATGGGGAAAATTAGCTTCCCCAAACTTTTCCCCAAATTCACGTGCTGCCTATGGCTACAGAAACACAGCCAGCCAAGCATTACAGTATGGCTGGTGCACACCTGAATTAAATGGTAACTACTCAAAAAAAATCAAAATTTCTCAGATTTTTCCCAGACATAAAGAAAATGCCCCCCAGATGTAGTTTTAAGCATTTTTGTGGACGTACAACATTTAATGTTGTTGTTTATCAATAAAAAATGTGTGATTTTGACAGCGAACATTTGTTAAAACTGGGGGATATTACAGTCCTCCCAGTTGTTTTTGCTGCGGTATCATTTTGGTATCAAGTATAGTTTTTTTCTAATTGTGCCCTCTAGAGGAGTTAGCAGAAAATAACACATGTGAGGGACTGCTCAAGGGCGCTGTACTGCAGCGCCAGCTGTGCCATCAGAGACTCTGGGTTAGCGCCCAGGCTCTGTCGACCGGCCGCGACCGGGAGGTCCGTGGGGCGACGCACAATTGGCCTAGCGTCTTCCAGGTTAGGGCCGGGCGCAGTGCGCGCTAATCAAGGTTGGCAGGTGCACGGTGTTTCCTCCGACACATTGGTGCGGCTGGCTTCCGGGTTGGATGCGCGCTGTGTTATGAAGCAGTGCGGCTTGGTTGGGTTGTGTATCGGAGGACGCATGACTTTCAACCTTCGTCTCTGCTGAGCCCATACGGGAGCGATGAGACAAGATAGTAGCTATTAAAACAATTGGATACCACGAAATTGGGGAGAAAAAGGGGTAAAAAAAATAAAAATAAATAACACATAACACAATAAAGACATTTTTCACTTTATTTTAAGTCTCTAGAACAAATCAAATCAAAGTTTATTTGTCATGTGCCGAATACAACAGTGAATTACAGTGAAATGCTTACTTACAGGCTCTAACTAATAGTGCAAAAAAGGTATTAGGTGAACTAAATAAAAGAACAGTAAAATACAGGCTATATACAGTAGCGAGGCTATAAAAGTAGCGAGGCTACATACAGACACCGGTTAGTCAGGCTGATTTGAGGTACTTTGTACATGTAGATATGGTTAAAATGACTATGCATTTCTATGATGTAACAGTAAATCTTGCCAAATCAATGTAATTCAATGCTAATCAATCAATGCAAAATCAATGCTAATTTAAAAGATGACTAGTCATTATGAGCCTGGTTCTGTAAGGAATGCAGGCACATTATGGGAAACAGGCCAGGTAATTATCTTTTTTTTAAGTATAAGGAAATTGGTGTGACCAAATCATGTGCTGGTACCACCAACTGAAGAGGTTGGTAGCATCAGTGCCACCAAGTTAATGCAGAACCCTGGAATGATATTAAATATCTGCCAGACAATTCTTATTCCTTTCTTGGCCTTTCAATTCCTGTAACTCAACTATAGTCTAATTTTGCTAAATCATCTTTATGGAGTCAGATAAACATTTCAATAGGCGAATTGCTTAGTCTTATCACAGGTCGCATGTGAGGCATAACTAATCTAAATATGAAATATTACCACACTACAGTAAATTGTGACCACAATATAATATATCATTAGGAATGTGTGTATTTTATTGATAACTTTAGATGTCCGGTCCGGCGCGGGTGAGTTTGTTTTTTATAATGTAGAGGATGGGCATATCCTTCACTGTTGTATACCCATCGGTCTGTAGAAAGTTTTGATAATTCCATTTCATTGGGTAGCAGGTCGCCAAGCGGTTAAAGAGCGACTGCCCCTAAAAAAACTGCTAGTTCCTTTGAAAACGGCCTATGTGGCAGCGATATGAGTCCGAAACATTTATTTTAGTGTCAAAATTGATAATAAAGTCCGTCTCTAAAACAGAGTTTGGAACCTGAGTGAGAGTAAATTAAGTTTGGGTTCCGCCCACTATGCTTCCGTTCACTGAATGGGTCTCCATTGTTTCATCGTGCCCCAACGCATTCAAAGGATCATGGCCTGTTTGAGACTGAATCAATCAAATGTATTTATAAAGCCATTTTTACGTCAGCAGTTGTCACAAAGTGCTTATACAGAAACCGAGCTTAAAACCTCAAAGAGCAAGCAATGCAGATGTAGAAGTATGGTGGCTAAGAGGCCAGATCGTTCTTCAAGATGTTAAAACGTTAATAGATGACCAGCAGGGTCAAATAATAATCACAGTGGTCATATAGGGTGTAACAGGTCAGCACCTCAGGAGTAAATGTCAGTTTGAGAGAGAGAGTACACTCGGAACCAAAAAAGCACAACACAACAGCAAGCAGCTGACACTAATTGAGGACTCCAAGTACACAGACAACTTCTGGCAAAATTGTAAACCCCCCCAAAAAAATCTAAATGAGGAATTAGCGATACAAATTGGTGACATATGGACAACCCATTTTAAACCATCCTACAACACCGTTCAAATTGATGCGAAGTTGAATGGATTAGAAAAAGCTATGAAGGACAATCAAAAATCCACTGGACTCAACCAATTACTGACCAGAAGCTGTATATAAAACTTTAGGCTCTCAAATTTAAAAAAGCGGACCTGATGGCATCCTAAACGAGATGCTCAAATTCACTATTGCAAAATGTCAATAAGCTATATTAAAACGGTTTAATTTTGCCCTCCCGAGTGGCTCAGAGGTCTATGGCACTGCATCTCAGTGCTAGAGTCGTCAATACAGACCCTGGTTTGATTCCAGGCGGTATCACAACCGGCCGTGATTGGGAGTCCCATAGGGTGGCGCACATTTGGCCCAGTGTCATCGTCTGGGTTTGGTCTGGGTAGGCCTTCATTGTAAATAATAATTTGTTCCTAACTGACTTGCCTAGTTTAATAAAGGTTAGATAAAATCATTTGATTCTGAGTGTACAGTAGGTTATTTCCCTGACATCTGGAATCAAGGACTCATGACACCAATCTTTAAGAATAGAGACAAATTTGACCCTAACAATGACAGAGGTATTTGTGTGAACAGTAACGTGGGGAAGGTTTTCTGTAGTATTATAAATGTAAGAGTTCTAAACTTTCTTAATAAGCACAATGTCTTGAGTAAAAGCCAAATTGGATTTATACCAAAACATTGCACAATCGATCATATTTACACCCTGATAGAGAAACATATTCCAAGATAATACTAAAATGTACGTGTCACGGATTCCCCTGGTACTGCTGCTCATTCTGTGCACCAGTTCCGGAGGTCTATGTCACCGGCCTCTAGGTGTCACTGAACTGTTTCATTACACACACCAGGTTCCCATTTCCCCTGATTAGTAATTGTATATATGTGCCCTCTGTTCACCATTGTCTTGTCGGTTATTGTTCCTTAAATTTTCTCACAGACCAGATTTGCCCTCACGAAAAATGCCCCTTAGGTATTAGTTTAGAATCCTCTAAATGTAATTATTGGCGGAGAGTCACGTCATTGGCGGAGAGTCAGGCAGAGAGTGACCTGTTTAAAAAAATATTCAATTTTATTTGGAATGGCAAGCCAGACAAAATTAAAAGGGACTATTGTCTCACCCCATGTTCAAGAATGGCCTTGTTTCTCTTTATTCAGATTACAACAGCTCACTTTTGGTTATTTAAAAATGAAATAATCTCCAAAACATTGTTATTTTTTAAAACAAGGACTTGAAAATGAGATTGTGAAATCTGCAAACAACGTTTCCAGTCCGAGAATGAGAATGGTAAATGACTGTAATGAATAAATTCATTCAATAGATTGGAATACAAAAGAAGCCATCCATCCACCCATTATGGGCTATTCACAGGACAATAGCCTCTTGCCAAGAAGGAGGGTAGGGGGAGAATTGTATCATCAATTTCTCAAGCCAAAACGTTTTGATGGCCTTCACCAGTGCATCTTTGCTTGTAGGCTTGGCTGAGTTACAGATGAATGTTTTCAGTTGAAGCCAACAAGTTTGATTTAAATCAGGATTTAAATCAGGAGACCTAATATGTAAAAATATTTTTTATATATACTGTAGGCCTACCGTAGGTGTTGTAGGCCTTTTTTATTTATTCTTTGTTTTACTACATAAAGGTCTACTTACTCTGCTGGAGTCTTGGCCCAGTTTATGCACTCATTTGCAATGCAAACCCAGGCGGCAGTATGTTTTGGTCCGAGCAGACCCTTTCCCGGTGTACAGACACCGTTTTCATCAAGCCAGCTTTCTTCTATGGTGCTACCCGTTCCAGGCTTAGGACTGTTAACACCAGTGGACTTGAAAATGAGCCGGAGCTGAGAGGATCACCAAAACTGAAAGTATTTTGGTTTCAGTGCATTTTCTTAAAAACAATGTATATAGCCTATCAATGTGTAGGCATACAGTGTAGGCATATCGATAATTGTTTACTAAAAATGTGAATGTGTTTTTACAGAACATACAACCATGCCGACAACCATCCGTTGAGCTCAGTGGACAAAGGGTTGGACAACGGGCCGCACTGAAAAAAACGCATGGTTCCACAGAATACCAACTGGGATGGATCCCAAGGCAAATGTGGCTTACCAGTGAACCTCTGGGTGTTCATCATTAATACTGTGTCTCAGAAGCTTCTGTCCATGACTGATGCAACCCGAAAAAGCATTAAAGACAGAGTTAATGAGTACTTGAGGTCACGAGAAAGTCTGGACATGGCCTGCTCTCCCTTATGAAAGGAATTAGGCACTTTACCATGTTTACTATGTACTGTAGGCTATGTTTACTTGTCAGACTACACAGTAGCCTAATAAACATATGCAGGCGGCTTCTCTCTTCAATATGATTTAAATGCTTTATTATCCAAATGTTTAAAGTGTGTGTGGGCGACCTCATGCAACAGCAAAATGTCGGATAAAGCATATACTGTACAGTACTTCTTCATCAACATCTTTATGCTTTCATTAATAAAATAATGATAAAAATACTTTGAAAAAGCAGATGTTTATTTCTTTATGGATCCATAAAAAATTACTTTGAGAATAAATATGACTGAATTAAATATTGGAATAAAGTAGGCTAATGAAGGCAACAAATTGTTGCTTACTGGAACACCCAAAGTCATCCAATTATTATAATAGGATTTGAAACAATAGCCTACCCGTGTGTGGTCAACTATTTCAGAACCGTTTCGCACTGCTCTGAGACCAGCATGGTCTTGATAAATCAAGGAGATTTATCACTTAGCTAAAAAGTTGTGAAGAGATTTTTTATGTACCGATTCCATGGCACATGATTTATGAATAGACACACAATTTTCCGTTCCTCCTGAAAGCCCTAATCTGCTCACTTAAATTAATAGAGATCCTGGTCATGGTGCTTCCATATATTGTTACAGCATGATCATAGTGATAATGGACTATTAGCAGGACAGTAGACTCTTCAACCTTTACAAAAGGAAAGCTCGGCTAGGTGTAAAAAAAAAAAAAATCCAATATGCAATGTATTAAAAGTACTCTAAAGTTGAACATTTTAACTCCAAACCTCATGCAACCGCAAAATGTCGGATAAAGCATATACTGTACAGTATTTCTTTATCAACATCTTTATGCTTTCATTAATAAAATAATGATAAAAATACTTTGAAAAATAAATACTCTTTCAAAATTAATGGAAGAGGCAAGTGGAAGGGGGAAAAATGTTTTCAAACACTGTTTTTCACAAAGGCTATTAGCAGGACAATAGACACGATGTGGTCCCAAAAACACCTCTCTGACATAGAGTCCAGCATATCTCTTGATGTCTTTGAATGTCTCGCCAGCTTCAATCCATATCTGGGTATCCAGCACGCAAAGGTCTTTGTTTGTCAGACGAATCGTATATATTTGTCAGACGAATCAAAAAAAATATATATTGGTCATACTGGTCATGGCTCCCTAGTGGTGCAGCGGTCTAAGGCACTGCATCTCAGTGCAAGAGGCATCACTACAGTCCCTGGTTCGAATCACATCTGGCTGTGATTGGGAGTCCCATAGGGCGACGCACAGTTAAATAAAGGCTAAATAAACATACAGTATATCCACAGTTAAACAAGTCCTATATTGACATAACCAGAAAGGCCGCTCAGGAAGGAAGAAGCCACTGCTCAAAAACCGCCATAAAAAAGCCAGATGTTTTGCAACTGCACATGGGGACAAATATCGTACTTTTTGGAGAAATGTCCTCTGGTCTGATGAAACAAAAATAGAACTGTTTGGCCATAATGACCATTATTATTTTTGGAGGAAAAAGGGGGAGGCTTGCAAGCCGAAGAACACCATCCCAACCGTGAAGCACGGGTGCATCATGTTATGGGGGTGATTTGCTGCAGGAGGGACTGGTGCACTTCACAAAATAGATGCATCATGATGAGGAAACTTATGTTGATATATTGAAGCAACACCTCAAGACATCAGTTAAAGTTAAAGTTTGGTCACAAATGGGTCTTCCAAATGGACAATGACCCCAAGCATACTTCCAAAGTTGTGGCAAAATGGCTTAAGGACAACAAAGTCAAGGTATTGGAGTGGCCATTACAAAGCCCTGACCTCAAGCCTATAGAACATTTGTGGTCAGAACTGAAAAAGCGTGTGCGAGCAAGGAAGCCTACAAACTTGACTCAGTTACACCAGCTCTGTCAGGAGGCATAGGCCAAAATTCACCCAACTTATTGTGGGAAGCTTGTGGAAAGCTACCCGAAACATTTGACCCAAGTTAAAAAATGTAAAGGCAATTATGCCAAATACTAATTAGGTGTATCTAAACTTCTGACCCACTGGGAATGTGATGAAAGAAATAAAAGCTGAAATAAATCAGTCTCTCTACTATTATTCTGACATTTCACATTCTTAATATAAAGTGGTGATCCTAACTGACCTAAGACAGGCAATTTTAAACAAGGATTAAATGTCAGTTTAAATGTGTTTGGCTAAGGTGTATGTAATCTTCTGACTTCAGAAGTGGAGGCTCCTCATAGGAGGAAGGGGAGGACCGTCCTTCTCAGTGAATTTCATAAAAATAAAAGATAAAACTACACTAAATATATTAATGTCACTAAATAATTGATTAAAACTGTTTTGCAATGAAGGTCTACAGTAGCCTAAACAGCACACTGTAGGGTAGCCTGATTACACAGTAATTATGACAACTTCCGGAGGACGTCCTCCAACCTATCAGAGCTCTTGCGGCATGAACTTTAATGTTGTCCACCCAATCAAAGGATCAGAGAATGAATGTAATACTGAAAAGGAACATTTTATGAACGTCTGAATTAGGAGTATGATTGAAGGTGATGTGCTGCTGTGCTCCCTACATGGTAGATGGCATCAGTGTCTGATTCATATATTTTGGTCAAGGTGTTTGAGACAGACTCGATGCAACCTGTGCTGAACGGAATACACGTTGTCTCATTTGCATTAAAATAAGTTAATTATGTCTTGCACAGTGATGAGTTTGAACAGTCTGACTTGAACTCTAGGGGGCAACATACAATGATTATCAGATACAGGATACCTTTATGACGTCGACCTCCTTGAAATGGGCCAACAACAGAGCCCTATAACCAATGGTCTTTTAGCCTATATTTACTGTATTAATACACTGATTCATAATTGGATTATTATCTCAGGTCAAAATGTCACGACAAATCCACAGCCCAAGTGGAGAGTGTAATCCCTCAAAAGCATGAAGTAATCAGATATAAAATCATATTAATTATAAATCAACACACAGGATTAGCCTATACTTTTGTGTCTTGACTAATCAACTGAATGATTAAGCTATCCTTCAATAAGTATTTTGAAATCCACAATTTACTGTTTATGTAGCCAAATGTCTACAGATGTCAATGTATTCTCATGCCTCCCCTTTATTCTGCAAAATCTTGTCAAAGTCTTTGTAATCACGAATCTTGAAAAAGTATAAGTGAAATTGAGGATTGAAGTCAGTAAATAGCCTAGTATAAGCAACAGCTCACAGAGAGAGTAAGCCAGGGAGCAATAAATAGGCATATTTGTGCAATAATGAGGCATTGAATTTTACATCACAAAGAAATAGTAAATTGAACACAAAATCAATATTTTGCAATAGCCATCTCAGTCTCCGGACTTGAACCCCATTGAAAACGGGGCGGCAGGTAGCCTAGTGTTTAGAGCGTTGGGCCAGTAACTGAAAGGTTGCTGGTTCGAATCCCCGAGCTGACAAGGTTAGTTAGTCCACTGTTCCCCAGTAGGCCGTCATTGTAAATAAGAATTTGTTCTTAACTGACATCGCTAGTTAAATAAAGTAAAAAAAAAAAAATAATTACCTGTGGTTTGAATTGAAGAGGGCAGTCCATAAACGCAGTTGAAGGCTATCAAGGATCTGGAAAGATAATTTATGAATGGCTTAAGAGCTCATAACATTTTTAGTAAAAGGCTCAGTACTGTTATCGTGCAAAGTGAGGTTTTGAAAACAGAGGTGCTAATAATTTTGACCCCTATGTTTTTTAGATTTTTTTTATTACTTGTTAATTAAACAAAATCTCGTTATTTATTTTCTATTGTATTAGTATAAAATAATATAATTACCCCCCCCCCCCCCCCAAAATATTAGCATACAATATGTATTGTATTATTTATTTTATACAATATTTTTTGCTTATCTTTATCAGGGGGGCCAATGAAATCTCACTTTTGACATAGCTAAAAGGTTATCAAAGCGCGGGAAGCTTTCATTGGGCGCACGAAAGGCTGCTCTTTTTTTAGGAAGCAGCCGCACTTTCGGCATCAGAAGTGAGTGTCAGCACTGGAGAAAGAATAGCTCGCACACTGTCACGTCTTTTTTCTGCCCCAGCACAGCGGAATATAAGACTCCAACACAGAGATAGAGGTTCAAACGTCGTGTCGGAGCGGCAGGTAGGCTTTAGGGAACCCGTGGACATCGGAATGTTCTGCCACTCTCCTCGCTCTTCTCTATCTGTTCTCAACTCCGCTTGCCATCAGTTACTGATTGAAGTCATACAATCAACCGGGATTGCTGTCTACTGCCTTTCAGTAGGTCTACTCCCTCACTGCAATACCAATGCGAGGGTACTGTCAGTGTATACAGTCAGCGAGTAAACGGACGGGAGGCGCGCATGTAAAATAGTCAGTGACAAAATGGACAAAGGGAACTACATCATTGCTTCGCTTCTTTTTCAACTGCTGGACTTAATATGTGGACAGTTCTTTCCAGGTAAGTGTATTCTTGTTTCTCGGAAGTGCTTAGAAGCCTATAGGCTACTTTCATCTCAGTAGAGTCTGCTTTGGAGGTGGCGATACGCAGGGACCGTGGGCAGGTGCATGCGTAGGAGTTAATGCTGCGTCTCCAACTTTTATTTTCGAATATTGTAGGCTACATAATTGAACCCACACGCACGCACGTACGCTCCCAACACACGCACACAACACACACACACACACACACGGTATCAAAATGCACGCCCTTCGAGCACTTGTTACTCAAAGCGCAATTTGGGGAGCTTTTGGTCAAGATTTTTTTCACATGTAGCCTGGGCTATAAAACATGGCATTGACAAAGTCGAGAATATTGACGTGTATCTGTAATACAGACTCATTATGACACAGATAGGCTAAACTATCCAACACATAACCATTACACAAAGCAGCGGTAATTTCGGAGTAGTTTATAACGTGATAAGTAAACTACGCATAACGTTGAATAGGCTATACGTGGACCAACTCGAATAAACTCTGCTTTTATTTATTTTTTAAACAACATTTCACTATACACGAGGCTAATTCCTATAACATAACCTAGGCTATGTACGGATATAATCTACCTCCCATATTCATACTCGCGATTCGAAATGAGGTTTTGATTGGAAATAAGTGAGACAGACCCATTGCTACATTGTGGCAAAAGTTTTCGTGGAAAATATAGTTGTGTTGTAACCTATATTTAAACAGTTTAACATGACGGTAGTTGGACGAAATTTTAAAATAACTTGATACCACGGAACAGACTGCTGTCTCAGTCACCTTAGCTTTTTCTTGCTCTCAAACTGTATCTAGTTGAATATCTGATAGTAGGCCTAATGAACAAAACCATTAAATACATGTAGGCCTTCTTCAAATCCACTGTTAATAAACAGAAAAACGAATCTAAATAAGAAAAGAAAGTAATAATCGTGACATTTATGAACGTGGTTGAAATCCGTAGACTGGAAGGCCAAATGTCAAAGATTTTATTTTATTTGTTTTACAATTTGTATCATACTTTTTCAGTGCCATTGAATTTCTTATCTCGTCTATGAGCAAGGCTACAAAAAGTATTCATCCGAGACAGATGAGAAAGCGAGACCCCACTGGCTGTTATTTTCTGGGGGGGTTTTCTGGTTAAATGAAAGTCAATGAATTATTTAGACCAGAACCTGCTGCTATTGCCTTGGGTGTCTATGGGACACACACTCAGTTAAATTGACCGGGAGGAAGTTGATTTAAAAAAATATAAATGACCAGAGTGAATTATCTTCATTTGTCCACCATCTTCGGTGTTCATGAGTTTGATACGGTCTGCCTGCTGAGTTGTTCACCCGTAAGGTGGCGCTCTGGGCACATCATTATATTACACTCACCCACACCAGAGGATTATGCGCGCAAGAGAACTTTACTAAACAGTGAAGGACAAAGATGGTTGTAAATCCGAGACTCTTGGAATAACCTTTCTTCGTTAAAAAAATTAAGGCAGTTTATTACTTATGTTTGTGGTTATTTATTGTAGAAATTGATGATCACACTTTATGGATTGGTGTCCATTTTATTTATTTCCGATGGATAACTCCATATGGATTTGGTGGTAGACTGATTTATTTTTTAAATCAAACTTAATTCTTGGACAAAGGCATGGAAACCTCTCTTTTGTTGGTAATGTGCATTAGTTACACAACTTTAATATATAATGTGCAGTAGGCCCTGCTGTAAATCAGGATATTCTGTGTAGATATTTATTTTATTTTAATGAATTGATATGTCATGCCAGTCAGTCATCTGCATTTCAGCACCACTCTCCCAAATAAGCAGAAGAACAGACCACCAACATTATTCATTTCAGTGGGAAATAGTAGTGTTGAATGCAGCCCATGGTGTTTTTTTCATTGGCCATTGCCCCTTTGCCAAGGAAAGAAATCTAGTGGAAAAATGTTGCTTCTCTGCATACATTACCAAGGGCTCCCCACTCCTTTGCATACATCATCCTGCAGCACCCTAACACCTGCATTGTAACAGGAGACAGCAGTCACTCTGTATGCTGGAGAGGACACTCGCTAGCCAAGTGCTTCCAGACTAATGGTAATTCCAGGCTGATGCAGTGTCAGTGTTCAAGGCCCCTCTCGCCAGCTCTTCCATTTTAGGGAGCAGGTTCGTGTTTTTCGTCATAAATCTTGTTCTGGAAGCAGCTTTGCAAAGTGGTCACTAGCTGGCACAGCCACAAAGTCATAATATCTTAAGATTTTTAAACTAACCCTAACCTTAGGCATACTGCTAACGCCGACCTTAAATTAAGACGAAAACGCCCATTGTTGTTTTTATTTAAAAAAAAATATATATATATATATATATATATATATATATATATATATATATATATATATATATATATATAGCCAATTTTGACTTTGCAGCTGGCCCCACTAAGGGAAAATCACTGTTCTGCCTCCAGGACAAAACTCATGACAATAAGTGTCAACCTGCTGTTAGGGAGGGACACACGTTGGCGGCTTAGAGATAGTGTGTGTGTGTGTGTGTGTGTGTGTATACCGTGAACTTCAGTTTGCTCCAGAGTATTTATAAACATTTCCTGTTAGGTTTTGTTGATATTCCACAATGGCTGAAGCCAAAAAGTAAGGGGTGTTATTTAGGATTGGTTTGACACATCTCCGTTGCATAGAGTTGATCAGGCTGTTGATTGTGGCCTGTGGAATGTTGTCCCATTTGTCTTCAATGGTTGTGCGAAATTGCTGGATATTGGCGGGAACTGGAACACGCTGTGTACACGTTGATTCAGAGCATCCCAGACATGCTCAATGGGTGACATGTCTGGTTAATATGCAGGCCATTGAAGAACTGGAGCTTTTTCAGCTTCCATGAATTGTGTCCAGATCCTTGCGACATGGGACCGAGCATTATCATGCTTAAACATGAGATGATGGCGGTGGATGAATGGCACGACAATGGGCCTCAGGATCTTGTCACGGTATATCTATGCATTTAAATTGCCATCGTAAAATGCAATTGTGTTCATTGTCCGTAGCTTATGCCTTCCCATACCCAGACTGCCACCATGGGGCACTCTGTTCACAACATTGGCATCAGAAAACCGTTCACTCACACGCCATACACGCTGTCTGCCATCTGCCTGGTACAGTTGACACCGGGATTCATCTGTGAAGAGCACACTTCTCCAGCGTGTCAGTGGCAATCGAACGTAAGCATTTGTCCACTGAAGCCAATTACGACTTCAGTCAGGTCAAGACCCTGATGTAGATGACGAGCATTCAGATGAGACGGTTTCTGACAGTTTGTGCAGAAATTATTTGTTTGTGCAAACTCACAGTTTCATCAGCTGTCCGGGTGGCTGGTCTAAGATGACCCCATAGATGAAAAAGCTGTATGTGGATGTCCTGGGCTGGCGTGCTTAAATAATAATAGCCTGAGCAGTTTAATAGCAAAACCCACAGCATAAAAATAACAAGAATAAATGGGTTACAAAACCCCGTCGCACACTAAACAACATGTGCACAAGCACTTACAATAAACAATGCTACACAAAGACATGGGGGGAACAGAGGGTTAAATACACAACAAATGATTGAGGGAGTTGAAACCAGGTGTGAGGAAAAACAAGACAAAACACATGGAAAATGAAAAGTGGATCGATGATGGCTAGAAGTCCGGCGACGCCGACCGCCGAGCGTCGAACAAGGAGAGGACCCGACCTCGGCAGAAGTTGTGACAGTATGGTAGAGAAATTAACATTAAATTCTCTGGCAACAGCTCTGGTGGACATTCCTGCAGTCAGCATGCCAATTGTACACTTCTTCAAAACTTGAGACATCTGTAGCATTGAGTTGTGGCCGTTTACTGTCCCCAGCACAAGGTGCACCTGTGTAACGATCATGCTGTTTAATCAGCTTTTTGATATGCCACACCTGTCAGGTGGCTGGATTATCTTGGCAAAGGAGAAATGCTCACTAACAAGGATGTAAACACATTTGTGCACCCAAGTTGAGAAAAATAAGCTTTTTGTGTGTATGGAACATTTCTGGGATCTTTTATTTCAGCCCACGAAACATCTGACCAACACTTTGCATGTTGCGTTTATTTCTTTGTTCAGTATAGTTATTTTTAATTGCTCTGTCGCTATACTTCCATAATTGGGCTTTATTCCACAGGTAGGCAAACATACACTTTAACTTTTAATTAGGTATTGTGATTGAATAACAATTTCAAAGAGGTCTGAATATTGTAAAAGAAGATGGTTAAAGAAACTGGATTTCATCCAAACAAGAAATTGTGTCAAGCAATTCAACTGTGATTGCCCCAGCAAATGTAACTGGCAGTCACTCAAGCACTGATAGGGGAAACGACTACACCTCCAGAACTTCAGAGAGAGGGGAAATGTACTTCAAGTGGTCGAGAAATGAAACACCTGAGAGCACAAATGGGGTTGGGAGGCTGTCAGAGAGTTAATTAATTTCACACGCATGCCTATCCTTTGGGCCTTTGAGAAAAAAAGGTTGAAAACAGTAAAAAAGGTGAAAAATATAACTGGAACATGATTTTTCCCAATCAATCCATGAGAACCTGTCAGAAGCCTAATTGTTTCTTTCAACTCACAGTTATCGTCTGGCCCCTTGTGTTGCCGTGGCTACAGCAGGTCAGCAGAGAGGCAGGAGCACTTTTTGACAAGCTGTCTGTCACTCACCGGTACTGTCTGTTTAGTATGCTCACCCACCCGGTCACGTTCTCTCTTTTTTTCCAGAGAAGAGAGCTGCATTTGCTGTGTGAGTGGATGGAGCTGTATTTGCCAGTGGTCTGCTTATCTGCATGACTGTGTCACCCTAATCCACAGCACTTATTCTATTTGCCTGACTAAATGACAGCTTAATCCAGGGGCAGGCCTGTGCCATAGGATGCTAAAGTGCAAGCCGCTGGAAGAATGTCTCTCTCTCTCTTTTTTTTTCAATTACATACTTAAAAGCTAGATATCATGCCTGAAAACCTTGTTGTGAAGCACAGGAGGAATGCCTGGTTTTATTGCTGACCGAGGCTCATATTCTTTGAGGTGAAAACCAGAGCCTGTATTTATAAAGTGTTTTAGAATAGGAGTGCTGAACTATCTAGGATCAGTTTTGTCCTTTAAATCATAATTCATATTGAGGGGGGGGGGGGGGGGGGCTGATCCTAGATCAGTACTCTGAGACTTTTTGTGATACATTCTGTAGTTGCTCAAAGTTTAACCTGATATTTCTAGGCACTGCTATGAGAGAGGGAGAGAGAAATGGAGAAAAAGAGAGAGTCGGTGCAGGGCTTTCCTGATAGCAGGGGATTCCGAGGGTATAAAAGGTGATACAATTTAATTATGGTTTTCTCATTGCGCAGTGCTGGATTTACAGGTATTGCCCAATTATTGAGAGATTCATGAACGTACGGGGGGAAATTGATCCGTTGTACTGTCACCTGGGAATTGACAGAGCAGGTCAAGACATAAACCGTAATTTGAGAAAACACCTCTCTCGCCATTGTTTGTGGTGTGAGAAAGGGACAAAGAAATGATCAAATTCTGACTGGCGAGGAAGTGACACACAATAGGACTATTATCTAGGTAAAAAACACTAACATTGTTTTCCTCTATTTTCATGTGTTCTATTCCTACGCCATACAGTATGTGGATATTTTCTTATCAATTGATGGCGATTAGTATAGTTCTCACGTTAAAGAACCTGTTGGACTTGTGTTTGGATGTTATCAAGACTACACAGAAATACCAAATCACCCCTAAAGAGAGAACTCTAGTGTTGTAGCTAGCAGTTAATCAGCGACATCCATCTCATGCTATCATCTTACACTGTGTCTTGCTGGAATTATATTCAGAGAGGGAAACTAAAGCTGAGGATTTTAAGACCATACACAGGAGGCCAATCTCCCCAAACCTTGGGTGTTTTCCAAATGGCACCCTATTCCTTACATAGTGTACTACTTTTAACCAGTGTCTATTGGCTCTCGTCAAAATTAGTGCAACTATATAGGAAATAGTGTGCTATTTGGGAAGCAGCTCTTCATTACACAGTAGCAGAAACTCTACTACTGAAATCAGAGTGGTGAGCTAAAGGGAGATAGAGAGGGAGGGGGAGAGAGCAGGAGAGTGTGGAGGCAAGATAGGGAGAGGGAAGAGTAAGAGGGGAAGGTTCAGGTTAGATAGGAGGAAGAGAGTGTATGAGAGAGAATGGAGAATGAAAGGGATGGATAGACAGAAAGAGAACGCTCCTTTGTGTAGACTCAAGAGACTGTGCCAGAATAAGGAAGGTCCCCTCGAGGCTGTGGAAGCTCTGCTTACGGTTTGCTCAACAATCCTCCAGCTCTCAAACAGGCGTCTTTCGATGTGATGTTTGCGAAGTGAGCCTTCAATTCTCCCAGGACTCACAGTACAGTAATCCAGCATCTGCCTCCCATCTCCACTCTGCTCTCCCGTCAGCTTTGACTCTTATCTTTCTTTCTTCATTGTCTCTCTTTCTCCTAATTTTTCTCTTTCTCCTTCGCTTTCTCTGTCCCACCCACCCTCACACCAACAAATCTGCACCAACTAGCCAGATATCTTCATCGATAATGGCATGCACCGTCATTTCTCCATCTCTCCTCCTCAAA
Source organism: Oncorhynchus clarkii lewisi (assembly GCF_045791955.1). Classification (NCBI taxonomy): domain Eukaryota; kingdom Metazoa; phylum Chordata; class Actinopteri; order Salmoniformes; family Salmonidae; genus Oncorhynchus; species Oncorhynchus clarkii. The sequence goes on from NC_092153.1 coordinate 31,303,970, forward strand.
GTGTGAGATGGATGGAGAAGTACATGCACATTCCCTACCCCCAACGTAATTGTCAGGATCCATCAAAAATATTACCGTTAATTGGACAGAGAGGAAGAGAGGGTTAACGTAAATTCAGACTTGATTAATAGATAATTACTTCTGTCATCAACGGAAATAATTACCAGCAAATTGCTGCTCAGATTGGAAGCCTCAAACAAAAAGCTGCTGCACTGCCAGCCGTCTCTGCCTCTCTGTCAAACATTTATTTCAGATTTAGAGGGTAGCCATGGGAAAGTGCTCCTCATATTAGATTTTACAGGTACAGTGCACCAACAAGTTGGTGACCACTGTATTAGTCTACAGTGCATTCGGAAAGCATTCAGACCCCTTAACTTTTTCCATATTTTTTTCCATTATGGAATTATTCTAAAACGGATTAAATAAGAAACGTTCTTCATCAATCTACACACAATTCTCTATAATGACAATGCGAAAACAGGTTTTTAGAAATGTTTATTAAATGTATTAAAAATAGAAACAGAAGTACCTTATTTACAGAAGTATTCAGACCCTTTGCTATAAGACTCGAAATTGAGGTCAGGTGCATCCTGTTTGTTGATAATCCTTGAAATGTTTCTACAACTTGATTGTAGTCCACCTATGGTAAATTCAATTGATTGGACATGATTTGGAAAGGAACACACCTGTCTATATAAGGTCCCACAGTTGACAGTGCATGTTAGAGCAAAAACCAAGCTATGAGGTCGAAGGAATTGTCCGTAGAGCTCCGAGACACGATTGTGTCAGGCATAGATCTGGGGAAGGGTAGTAAAAACATTCTGCAGCATTGAAGGTCCCCAAGAACACAGTGGCTTCCATCATTCTTAAATGGAAGAAGTATGGAACCACCAAGACTCTCCCTATAGCTTGCCGCCCGGCCAATCTGAACACTCGGTGGAGAAGGGCCTTGGTCAGGGAGGTGACCAAGAACCCAAAGAGGTCCAGAATTTCTCTGTGGAGATGGGAGAACCATCCAGAAGAACAACCATCTCTGCAGCACTCCACCAATCAGGCCTTTATTGTAGAGTGGTCAGACAGAAGCCACTCCTCAGTAAAAGGCACATGACAGCCTGCTTGGAGTTTACCAAAAGGCACCTAAAGGACTCTGATCTGATGAAACAAAGATTGCACTCTTTGGCCTAAATCAGAGCATCACGTCTGGAGGAAACCTGGCACCATCACTACGGTGAGGCATGGTGGTGGCAGCATCATGCTGTGGGGATGTTTTTCAGTGGCAGGGACTGGGAGACTAGTCAGGATCGAGGGAAAGATGAACGCGGCAAAGTACAGAGAGGTCCTTGATGAAAATCTGCTCCACAGCTCTCAAAACCTCAGACTGGGGCGATGGTTCAACTTCCATCAGGGCAATGACCCTAAGCACATAGCCATGACAACGCAGGGGTGGCATTGGGACAAGTCTCTGAATGTCCTTGAGTGGCCGAGCCAGAGCCTGAACTTGAACCCATTATACCCAAGAAGACTTGAGGCTGTGATCGCTGCCAAAAGTGCTTCAACAAGGTACTGAGTAAAGAGTCTGATTTCTTATGTAAATGTGATTCTGTTTCTGTTTTTTATTTGTAAAAACTGTGCTAAAATAGATAAAAAACTGTTTTTGCTTTGCCATTATGGGGTATTGTGTGTAGATTGATGAGGGGAAAAAACAATTGAATCCCTTTTAGAATAAGGCTGTAACGTAACAAAATGTGGAAAAAGTCAAGGGGTCTGAATACTTTCCGAATGCACTGTATATAGACAATGGCCTACTATTATGTGTGTTAACATTGCTAGGCTATAATTTCAGTTTCTTTTGATGGTGTTTTAATTTGCAGTGTGTGACCTAATCTAGTTTGATTTGCCTCTGTGCCAGTCGATTTAAACTAGAAAAGCAGTTTAATAAATACATTTCATATTCTGTTTACAGCAGCGGAATTGGAAATACCCCCAAAAAACTTGAACGGTGTAGACTGCATTTGATAGCGAGGTCGTCAAAATTGGCAAAGGTGCAATCAATATAGAGGTCATTACACTTGATAAGGCCATTTCTCTGCCACAGCCTGAAAGTGGAATCCAGTTTAGCTGGAAGGAAGACGTGATTATGACATATAGGACATTGAATAAAGAAATCACAGAAATAAAAATGTTGATGGAGTTGAGTTCAAAGTTTAAGAGTACTGTTAACAATTGGATTGGATGTGTAGGTTGAAGCTGAGAGAGGAATACTGGAGGTGACTAAAGCTGGCAAAGAGAAACAGGAGTTGCTTCTGTTGACACTAGTCAGTTTCTGGAGTGTGAAGCCAGTAAATAATGTGTTGTATATTTGCTGCTCAGTAATAATATAATGTATTAAGTTAGGAAGGGCTTGTCCTCCGTGTGTTCTAACTCTCTGGAGGAATACTTGACTTGTTCTTGGATTCCCACCACCCCATAAAAAGGAAGATATAAGTTTAACCATTGAAATGAGAAAAGACATGGTTAGAAAAAGAGGGAGACATTGTAACAAATACAGAAATCGGGGCAATACATTTATCTTAATACAATTCACTTTACCAGCTAAAGTAAGGTGGAGAATATTCCATCTCTGAAAGTCCAGACATGTTAATAAGGGAAATTAAGTTGTCATCATGGAGGGAAGACAAGGTACAGGTGATATTGATCCCTAAATATTTAAAGCTAGACATGGTCAAACGAAATGGAATGGTATCCTGCGGAATGTGTAATGCTAATTCATTAATAGTAAAACATTCACTTTGAGAATGTATTTTTATAACACGAACAAACGCACTAAACCTTCACAGTAGATCCACTATATCCGGGACACACTCATCAGGATCTGATATATTAAAGCAAGTCATCTGCATACAAGGAAACTTTGTGTTCCAGTCCCCATTTGTAAATACTGTGTATTGAGGGTGTGACCTTTAGCATAATAGAAAGGGGTTATATTGCCAGGGCAAATAACAGAGGGTACATTGGGCATCCTTGGTGTGTGGCCCTTGACAATGGGAAACACTTTGAACGCAGTTTGGTTATACTGACGCCTTGAGTAATGAGTAAAACAATCAGATCCAGGAAATGAAGTTCACTCCAAAGCCACATTTTCCCAGTACAAATAATAAATAGTCCCATTCTACCATGTCAAATGCCCTCTCTGCATGTAAAGAGATAATTACTTCAGGAATGTCTGAAGATGCAGGACTGTATGACACTGAGCAGGTGCCGATTGTTAGAAAAGGAGTGGCGGACCCTAAATAAACCCTGTCTGATCCATTGATACGAGGTCTGTCATAGTTGACTTTAATCGAGAGGCGAGCCGCTAACATTTTAACATCTGCATTCAAAAGCGAGAAAGGTCTGTATGAGCCACACTCATATGCATTTTCGCCAGGTTCTCTATCAGAGATTGGGGTACTCTGGTCCAGGCCATGTTTGAACATTTCAAGAAGGAGTGGTGCCAGTTTGGCAGAAAACTTATTGTAAAATTCATTTGGCTAGCCATCTTGGCCAGGGGATTTCCCTTGCAATTATTAATTTCAATGGGGTTAACTGTTTGAATATGTGAGGTAGTGTACATTTTGGGAATCAGCTGTGAGGCAGATTTGCACTTGAGCTGTTGAGCTAGAAGTCGATTAGCCTTTTCTCCATGCTTGTAAACAAAACCACTTGCGTGGAGTAAATGCTGCTTAGTTTTATCTGTGGATAGTAAATTGTACTGAGTTTGAAAAAAATTAAACAAAATAGCTGATTAATGATATTCTGGAATTTGATTAACAATACACTAAAGGCCTTTCTTTGTAACGTTCTGGTGATGGAAAGGAGTATTGTTAGTCTAGTTCCAGAATGGCATTAGTCATCTGTTGTTGTTTTTTAAATTTCTGTTGTTTTTTGAGAAGAGAGTAATAGGAAATTATTTTCCCAAACCATATTTGGAGAGATCAAATGTGTTTTATTTGTCTCAATAAAGACATCAATTGTAATGAATTTTTTTGGGGAAAAAGTGAAGGGGTCTGAATACTTCCCGAATGCACTGTTTATTTGAATCAAACAAGCCTCTCCAGAAGTTGATGAAGTGACAATAGCAATCCAGCTCGGAGGACCGAATTGGCCGTTATGTTGTCGAAATGGGTGTCACAGCGCTCATCGCCTTTGATCCCAGATGGTTCCCAGGGACGGGTCCACCTCCTGGCCTCAGTCACGTCCACGAGAGGACATTGTGTCATCATCGGGGGCACATTCAAGATGCCCTTTTCTAACCTTTCCTGTTACCTCTTGTCAGGCTTTGAGAGACTTCATCGCATAATTTATTGGCTTCTGAGGACTTGACAGTGCCGTGTCAGAAAGAAATGGTCTATTCTGGAAGCTTTGTGGTTGCTCCTTTAGCATTGCCAGGTGGAGCTTTTTAGCCACCAGTGATTTGCACGTTGTGAAGGAGAACGGTGTCCATCCATGCTTTGGCTTAGGTATGGTTCAGTATGAAGTTAAAAGTGCACACTCAGTTCACGCTGATCAGGGTGGTGTTTTTACTCATGGACTTTCTGGACCATGTCAATCTCCCTTGAACATGTTATTAGGCCCTATAACTGACATACTGTGTAACCACCATCTTCAAATAAGGGATCTCAATAAGACAACCAGTCAACCTTGTCTATGCGTCAGTTCTTTGGCTAACAAAAGGGCATTTGAAAAAAAAAGTCTAAACCCCCTTTCTGAGGATTAAAGAAAGACAGCGGCAGACAAATAGGAGGGGAAAGTGAAAGTATTAAATTGCATTAAAGTCAATGTTAGCCCGGCAGAATGAAAGCTGGCAGTAATGAACTGGCTGAGCTCCTTCAAGACCTGGGGCTTTGTCGGAGTAATGCGCCTGGAAGGGTAACAAAGACCCCTTGTGCATTCTCTCCCTCCAGAGAGACCATTAACCTTTCCCCAGCATTCACACACACACTTCCCCCAGACACTTCCTCTACCGCCAATGACCCGCTTTGTTTCTTTGCGGGAAGATTAAATGCCCCTAATTGGTTAGGCTAATGTCAATTTGTCGGAGTGTACTAATGCCTGCCATATTATTTAGTCCCTTGTGAAAAGGTCAGGCTTGGGCGCTCGTGTGCCCTGAGATATACTACTACACTACAGTAAGTCTCGACCCTGCCCTGTCACTGGGTAGAAAAAGAAACACTTGAAGTGAGTGTCTTTGTGAGTTCTGCCAGGACCGGTGATAAAGGTGACCAAAGCGTTGTTGTTGACACTGAAGCAGGTGCAGGCTTTGGCTGGAGTTTAAAAAAAAAAATTGTTCCATGTCATAAAGCCGTGAACACAAATGGGCGATAAAGAGGCATAACTAATCATCGCCCTGCTCCAGATTGACGAGGCGTGATTTGCAGACAATTGCACAGTCTTGCACAAACTGGCACATTTTCTGGCTGGCGCTTGCATTGTTGCATTGTTGTTTTCCTTACAAATAATAATGCCTTATTTTCTGTATATCGTGTTGTCATTTCTACTGTAGCATACAGTAGGTATGTATGTATGTTTTTATGTATGTATGGAGCATAATGTATTTACAGTTTTATTCACATTTTCAAGTATTGGTGACAAATAATTATTGCATTGATGGTAATGGACACCTATGATGTGTGTAAAATACTTTTTTGCATGTTGTAGTGATTATAATGAGCTAATGATAAGCTATTTGCCAGCTATGTGTGGTGCCATGTATGTTGTACCTATCATGGGTTTATTATGATTTTCTTTGAGCTAAGTTAGCATTAGCTAACTAGCTAGTCATTCACCTTTCTCAAGACTAGGTATTAATGCTACAATCTCAGGGTTTGACTCCGGTTAATTGAATGTTTTCATATGCTTTCTCGCAAGTGTAATGCCTTTAATTGTCTCAGTCTGTGCTTAGATATATATATCTATATATATAAAAAAAAAAATTACTTCTTGGTTGGACACTGTTGTTGGGATATTTTTGTTGATATTTTTATATTAGTTTTTTTTGGTTGCGTTTGCAGGATCGTTCCCATGCTGTCTTTATTGCAGTCGCGCTTTGGTCGCACTGCACCTGAGTATCAGGTTTTACTCCCTGTAGTTATGAACGTAGATGTTTGGGGACAAGGCATGGATAACACCCCTAACACAACCCATGGGTCTCAAAGTCTTGACCAACAGAAACCTTTTATTTTACTATTGCTGTTTATTAGATAGAGCTAATAGAGGATACAGGCTTTTGACAGTAACACTGTTTATGATTGAGCTCAAACTATTTAAAATTGGTGTTGTGAATACTTAGCTGTTAATAATTGGGAGCCCTCTTTTGTAGGTAATGTGACAGATGGTTAACCGGGAGTTTGATCTTATTTGGGCAAGCCTGCAGTCCGCCTTAGAGGCGAGAATAGGACAGTTTTATTTTGCTTTGTTTTTATTTTTGATGTATTATTATGAGGGTAAGGTGGATGGGGGGAGGGGGGGGGGGGGGGGGGGCGTTTTTTCTACTTCTACTTCAACAGTATCTTGCCCAACTTTTTGGTACGTGCTTTTTTTACATCACAGGTGGTCTAATGCAGGGTTTTCATCTCTACTCCAGACTCAATTTAGTAATCTACATTTCAAATGACTGACATGTCAGATATTGGGGTGGGAGTTGCGGTCAGCTATTAGGTTTACAAGCTGGAACGTCAAAGCAATGAATGGCCCGGTTAAATGAGCTAGAGTATTAGCTTATCTTAAAAAAAAAAAACTATATAGCATTCCTAGAAGAAACATACAAGAATCTGTGAACAGCAGATCATGGTAGACTCCGTAAAGCTTTGGTAGGACAAATATTTAATTCCAAATTTAATGCTAAGGCAACGGGAACAGCAATACTTATTCATAAGAAAGTACAATTTACTGCATATTGAGACAAATAAAATGCATTCGATCTCTCCAGTTTCGCTTTGGGAAACACTTAAAGTTGTTCTTATTTCCTATACCTCTTTTCTCAAAAAACAACAGAAAATTAAACGACAACTACAGCTGATTAATGCCGCTCTGGAACTAGACCAAAAATACTCCTTTCCATCACCAGAATGTTACAAAGAAAGGATTTTAATGTATTGTTGGTCTAATTCCAGAATAGCATTAATCAGCTCTTCAAACTCAGTAAATTGTACTATCCACAGATAAAACTAAGCAGCATCTACTCCGCGCAAGTGGCTTTGTTTATGAGCATGGAGAAAAGGCTGGTCGACTTCTAGCTCAACAGCTCAAGTACAAATCTGACTCACATCTGATTCCCAAAATGTACAGTACCACACGTATTCTAACAGTTAATCCCATTGAAATTAATAATTGCAAAGTGGGAAATCCCCTGGCCCAGATGGCTACCCAATCAAATTCTGGCACCACTACTTCATGAAATTTTCAAACATGGCCTGGACCAGAGTACCCAGCAAATATGCATATGAGTGTGGCTCATACAGACCTTTCTCGCTTTTGAATGCAGATGTTAAAATGTTAGCGGCTCGCCTCTCGATTAAAGTCAACTATGACAGACCTCGTATCAATGGATCAGACAGGGTTTATTTAGGGTCGCCACTCCTTTTCTAACAATCGGCACCTGCTCAGTGTCATACAGTCCTGCATCTTCAGACGTTCCTGAAGTAATTATCTCTTTACATGCAGAGAAGGCATTTGACAGGGTAGAATGGGACTATCTATTCTCTGTATTGGGAAAATGTGGCTTTGGAGTGAACTTCATTTCCTGGATCTGATTGTTTTACTCATTACTCAAGGCGTCAGTATAACCAAACTGCGTTCAAAGTGTTTCCCATTGTCAAGGGCCACACACCAAGGATGCCCAATGTACCCTCTGTTATTTGCCCTGGCAATATAACCCCTTTCTATTATGCTAAAGGTCACACCCTCAATACACAGTATTTACAAATGGGGACTGGAACACAAAGTTTCCTTGTATGCAGATGACTTGCTTTAATATATCAGATCCTGATGAGTGTGTCCCGGATATAGTGGATCTACTGTGAAGGTTTAGTGCGTTTGTTCGTGTTATAAAAATAAATTCTCAAAGTGAATGTTTTACTATTAATGAATTAGCATTATACATTCCGCAGGATACCATTCCATTTCGTATGTCCAAGTCTGGCTTTAAATATTTATGGATCAATATCACCCATACCTTGTCTTCCCTCCCTGATGGCTTATCTTAATTCCCCTTATTAACTAATTTAAACTGGACTTTCAGAGATGGATTATTCTCCACCTTACTTTAGCTGGTGCAGTGAAATGTATCAAGATAAATGTATTGCCCCGATTTCATGTTCCTATATGTAATAATCACCTCTTCCTTCCAGCTATACTGGATTCAACTTTCAGGCTGTGGCAGAGGAATGGCCTCACCAAGTGTAATGACCTCTATTTTGATGGTACCTTTTCCAATTTTGACGACCTCGCTATCAAATGCAATCTACACCGTTCAAGTTTATTTTAATAGCTATTTTTACTTTTGTATACAGTAGGCCTATAGGATAACATAATAACCTGAAAATGTTAGGCTGATGTGTGTTTAATTTGTAACATTTAATTTTTGTAACTCAATGACTTTTCTTTTCTTTTAAGATGTGTTTGAAGGCATTCTGGCTGGGGGGGGGGGGTGTTGTGGGGTGAGGGAGGTTGAGGGGGAGGGGGGGACAAAAAGGGGAAAAATGTCCAATGTCTTAATATTTTATCCTCCACAGACCATACCCCCTCCCCTCCCCCTTTTTATCACGGAATACCGAAACTTGTAGTATGGTCTCAATAAAATTATCCATAGCCTATACTATAGGCTATAGCCCTAGGCTACACAAAGACCATGCTCGGAGAAGCACAGGGCAAAGTTATATTTTGAAGAAAATGTACTTCCTTCCCGAGTTTTTGCTTCAAAGGTCTCTTTTACTAGGATGTCCGCACACGTTCATCCACTTGCAACATATTTCCAGCCTCCAAACAGTGGTGAATGAAAAGATACATCTTTTACACAAAACACCACAAACTGCAGGCCTAATGACATTTGGCAATGGTCATTAGGCCAGAATTTATGTGTCCACTGCTATCCGAGCACATCTCGGTGTGTCGGGCACTCATCTCTGCCTTAGCAAAATGTCAGTGTTCTCGTTGAACTTGAACAAATTGCCATCGATAAAATGCTACTGTTTTCATTGTCCGTATCTTATTCCTCCCAATACCATAACCCCACCACCACCATGGAGCACTCTGTTCACAACATTGACATCAGCAAACCGCTCGGCCCGACACCATACACGTGGTCTGCGGTTGTTAGGCCGGTTGGACGTACTGCCAAATTCTCAAAGATAAATTAACTTTAAATTCTTTAGCAACAGCTCTGTTGGGCATTGTAGCAGTCTGTACTCTCCCTCAAAACTTGAGACATCTGTGGCATTGTGTTGTGTGACAAAATTTCGCATTTTAGAGTGGCCTTTTATTGTCCCCAGGTTTAATCAGCTTCTTGATATGCCACACCTGTCAGATGGATGGATTATCTTGGATAAGGAGAAATGCTCACTAACAAGGGTGTAAACAAATTTGTACCAAACATTTTAGAGAAATAAGCTTTTCTTTGTGGAAAGAACATTTCGGTGAGCTTTTATTTTGGCTCATGAAACATGGGACCAACACTTTACATGTTGCGTTTATATTTTTGTTCAGTGTATGTTGGTTGGTGATATGGGTTCGGACCCACTTCGAAAGCCATGATGTCAAGCTGAGTGAACAGCAGATATGTTTGGTGTTTTTGATGTTTGATGCTGTGAAACTTGGGGAATACTTCTGAGATTAGTAAATCCTGTCATGATCACTTGGTTGGTACAGGCGAGCACATCAGTGGTGAAGCAGGAGCTCAAATGATTGCTCTCTGTCTCATGCAAATAGTTGCAGTGTTTTAGCTAACTAGTTGGTTGTTTTTGTAATTCATATATGTAATTCATATGGAAATGGCCCAAGCTGCTTGCTATAGCTAGCTAACTAGCTAGTCTGTCATGCAAGGAAAGTTGTGTGTGGCTATAAATTTGGGCTGTGCTTGCAAGGTCTCAACCTCAGCTGTCACTATCGCTAGCTGGCTATACTGACACCCAGCTAACTAGCCACCGAAATGGAGATTAGAGTACTTCGTGTTTATCTTAGGTTATGGTTGCTAGGTACATATATTCATAGGCTATACATTGCCTCGTTTTCCTATTATTTGACAACTTAGCTGTCATGTTAGGGTATATGCCTGTGCAGTGGAGCTTATATGATATTGAGTTGCAGTGATATTTGTTTACATACTGTAGCAGCTAACAAGTTGCTTGTTTTGTCCTGTTTCTACTGATGCAATTCATTTCTACCGCTGAAATTCACCCTACAGGGTGATTATTAGGAAGAGAGTATGTGTATGGTTTAGAAAAAGAGAGGAAGGAAGATAGAGAGACAGTGTGAGTGACAGAGAGAGAGATGATGTTCCTGACCACAATTGTATCCTATTTGTTGCTCCGTTCCCCTCTCTCCTCCTCCCCTCTCCCTCTGTTAGTCTGTTCCTCTAGGTCAGTGAAAGCGAGGGAAGTGATATGGAGAGTCAGGGCTCAGAAGCAGAAGGCAAGGAGGAAGAGGAGTTAGAGATGATAGGAGGGATAGAGCTGTGGAGCGTGGAGGAAGAGGAGGCAGGATTGGATCGAGAGGAGAGTGGAGGGAGAGAGGAAGAGGGGAGAGCGGAGACTGGAGGGAGAGGAACATGGAGAGGAGGAGGAAGAGGGAGAGGAGGAGGGAATGGAAGAGGGAGAGCACACCAGAGAGGAGAGCCTACATTTCCATGGAGTGACTCTGCCCCAAGTCCCACCATTCACCCTTGTACAATACAGCCTGGGCCCCTAAAGTGACAGTGACAGGGTTTTGGACTGATTTTTCTTTCTTTCATATGTGGTGTTTAATACCAACCTGTCCGCCACCACATCCAATTCACTGAATTGTTTTGAAACACTTTCTGAATATAATTATTATAAAAAAATTAAAAAACAATCTAATTGCAAGTGTATTTAATTGACATTGTAAAATAAATGGATTCACATATAAGGTGTATAACTTAAGTTGCAACGCATTAACAAGCATTGCAAGAAATTATTCCAGGCATGATCAGAGAGGCCCTGGGGTGGAGAGACAAAGAAAGAGAGAGCGTATCTCACCACAGAAGGTCAGGAACAAAGAAGAGAAAGAACAATGAATCTAAGACCTTTCATAACCATTTGTTTAGGTTAAATAATCTGAGTTGTTGACCAATAGAATACTGTTGAGTTAACCTCCAATCAGATATCAGACCTACAGGGTGTAAAGGCAACTGAACGGGGGTTGTCAAGAGCAACACAGAGAAGGCTGAATTCCTGAGAAGAGAATACATTTTTTTGCAGACCTTTGAGTCATTTTGGGGGCTGAAGATGACAATTCTCAATAACTACACTATATATACGTAAGTACTTGGACATCCCTTCAAATTAGTGAATTCGGCTATTTCAGTCACACCCGTTGCTGACAGATGTATAAAATCGAGCACACCGCCATGCAATCTCCATAGACAAACATTGGCAGTAGAATGACCCCACTGAAGAGCCCAGTGACTTTCAACGTGGCACCGTCACAGGACACCACCCTTCCAACAAGTCAGCCTGTCAAATTGTCTGAATATTGTCCTCTGATCACGTTTTTTATTATTTTTTAAATAAATGAGTGAGTAATTTAGTCAAATTTACTACAATTCAAATACTCTGTTTTTTTGCGTGTTGAGTGTTAATACGTTTTTGATAATGAGTGAGACAATGGAAAACAAAATGGAAAACAAAATGAGTGTTATTCCTATTGACATGAATGTGACGTGGTGCTCTTTAAAAGTAAGTCAACTTTGCTTTTGAGCTAGAGTGTGCCTGTTTGTTTGAAATGTGTGAAAAATGTGCTTTATCGTGTACATTTCAATAATCTACAGCAGCATTCTAGAAATAAATTGGTTTCTGGACCTCATAATAACCCATATTCGAGTAATTTACATAGCTTACATTACAATTAAGCGTCAGGGGTGCAGCCACAGAGATGAACAGCGTATGGGTGCTGAAACTAGGCTAAAATCCAGAAGGCCTAATTCATTTAAACAGTCCATTTTAATTTGACTTTAGGTTTCAGGTTGTATTTATGCGCACCAAAGAAAATAAGTGAAAGACACAACAGTACAGATAAAAATAACAGGTAAAAATGGTATTCAGGTGAGGTTGGAAGCCCAAAAGCCCACCACAAATATAAGTACAAAAAAAAAAGTTTGTACAATCAGTCAAACAAAGCATATTAATTATAATTGTACATGATACTGTATACTCAGTATAAAATAAAAACCATTAGGCTACTAACAACAAGAGGGATTTGTGTTGGAGCCTATTTCTTCCTATTCAAGAAATAAGAGGTAGGCCTACTTGTTTGACAGACTGAATTATAGTCTGGTATATATAGATTTTGTCAGCCAATTCCTTCAATCACCATGCACTCCTTAAATACAGTTTCTCAGTGTCAGTGAAGAGCTTGGTGTGTTAAGTTAAAACCAGGACTCGAATTGAGGGCGTTTGTGAGGGTATTGTGGATTTTGTTAAAGAAAATGACTAAAAGCATAGGCCTACCCCTTGTTATGATAGACCTGGTTATATTAAGCGACCTATAAGGATGCTTTAGTCTGCAATACTAGAAACAAGCTGTAAAATTCCTGGGAAAGACGATGCATATGGGATATCTTTGGTTTGTCTCAATGACATTCCGAGGCTATACAGTCATTATAAGCCTTTGAATTAGAAATACGAGTTTGGCCACTCTTTGGTTTGGGGATCATGCAGTGAGATATGCATGCCTAGTTTGTTAATATAACATGACAGATGCTCTTATATTTCCATGCCCTATTCACAGTCAACAGAAATCTATTTTCTGACAATATCATGGAATAAAATAGAATAAATTAGAAAATGAGAGTTTCCCAAATTAAAAAAAAGTGCATATAGGCCTACCTGATGATATGCAGCTGCTGTGGGAAACAACTAATGCTTTTTCTCAAATTCATTGATGATCAGATACTTCAGTTGAAAGTGATTATGTTGCTCTAATTTTTTTTACAGTTTATAGACAACTTTAGCACTGTTACAAACTTAGACTCTCCTTTTTTTTTAACAATAGCCTGTATAGAAATCAAAATGTTTCCGGTGCTGCAGCATGCACTTATTCGTTGCCATGCTCTGTTGAGGTATTTAAAAGAATTCTGCTTGTCTCCAGTCATGTAGAATTGCATGAAATGCATTTATAAAAGGAACATCTGATGATAGCTATTATTATAATGAATATCCTTTCCTCCCTACCCTTGTCAGGGTGGTTTGTGAATCCACAACCTTCTGGCTACTTTGCCATGTAATGCTTACAAAACGAAGAACAGTTTCTAAAACTGCATATCTAAGGCTCTGTGGTCTGACCTAGGAGTGAGGTTAAACGATAGGCATGTTCTCTGCTATCCACTATGTTTTAATTATTATTATGAAATATAGGGGAGTTTTTTCCCCCTAAGCATTCAGGGGGGGTTAAGTAAAAATATATTTTACTGAAGGGAGGGCCATCCAGGTCCAATTTTCTCCAAGTGTCCCTCATTATAAATAAGGTACAGTCCCTTACTCATTGCTAGTCGCCTGTCCTGAGTAACCACTGCACTTACTGGGAGTCTGGGCTGCATCATGTTACCTACCCACTCATGCTGCACAGAAGTTAACACACTTGAATAATGCAACACGGCTTGTATAAATGTCGCAACTGTTACTGTTTGCAAAACAATGTCCATTACAGGCTAGAAAACTTTACAATGCAAGAAGATACCGGTAGCTTCCAGCTTTGTCGGCTAACTTTGCTTGCTAGTTTATAGCTTAAGCTAACATGAATTCACTACTCTCATGCTTTGTTTTTTATAATACGCAAACCATAATGCAAAATATGCTGATTTCAGAGCTGATTGTCACCAAAAACCAAAAACATTATTAATTCCCTTCGTCTCCCTCACTTCATGTCTCTCATGTCTCTTTCACTGTGTGTGTGTGTTTGTGTAAAAGATGTAACATTAGCTCTTACAGTGTCTTGCGAAAATTTTCACCCCCTTGGCATTTTTCCTATTTTGTTGCCTTACAACCTGTAATTAAAATAGATTTTTTCGGGGTTTTGTATAATTTGATTTACACAACATTTGAACCACTTTGAAGATGCAAAATATGTTTTATTGTGAAACAAACAAGAAATAAGACAAAAAAACTAAACTTGAGCGTGCATAACTATTCATCCCCCTTTGTAGTTTGTAGAGCCACCTTTTGCAGCGATTACAGCTGCAAGTCTTTTGGGGTATGTCTCTATAAGCTTGGCACATCTAGCGACTGGGATTTTTGCCCGTTCTTCAAGGCAAAACTGCTTGGATGGATTCCGCTGATGTACAGCAATCTTTAAGTCTTACCACAGATTCTCAATTGGATTGAGTTCAGGGCTTTGACTAGGCCATTCCAAGACATTTAAATGTTTCCCCTTTAACCACTCAAGTGTTGCTTTAGCAGTATGCTTCGGGTCATCGTCCTGCTGGAAGGTGAACCTCCGTCCCAGTCTCAAATCTCTGAAAGACTGAAACAGGTTTCCCTCAGGAATTTCCCTGTATTTAGCGCTATCCATCATTCCTTCAATTCTGACCAGTTTCCCAGTCCCAGCCGATGAAAAACATCCCCACAGCATGATGCTGCCACCACCATTCCTCACTGTGGGGATTGTGTTATCGGGGTGATGAGAGGTGTTGGGTTTGCACCAGACATAGCTTTTTCCTTGATGGACAAAAAGTTAAATTTGAGTCTCATCTGACCAGAGTACCTTCTTCCATATGTTTGGGAAGTCTCCCTCATTCCTTTTGGTGAACACCAATTTTTTTCTTGAAGCAATGGCTTTTGCACTCTTCCGTATAGCCCAGCTCAGTGGAGTGTACGGCATATGGACAGATACTCCAATCTCCGCCTTGAGCTTTGCAGCTCCTTCAGGGTTATCTTTGGTCTCTTTGTTGCCACTCTGATTAATGCCCTCCTTGCCTAGTCCGTGAGTTTTGGTGGGTAGTCCTCTCTTGGCAGGTTTGTTGTGGTGCCATATTCTTTACATTTTTTAATAATGAATTTATTAATGGTGCTCCGTGGGATATTGAAAGTTTCTGATATTTTTTTATAACTCAACCCTGATCTGTACTTCTCCACAACTTTGTCCCTGACCTGTTTAGAGAGCTCCTTGGTCTTCATGGTGCTGCTTGCTTGGTGGTACCCCTTGCTTAGTGGTGTTGCAGACTCTGGGGCCTTTCAGAACAGGTGTAGATACACTGAGATCATGTGACACTTATATTGCACACAGGTGGACTTTATATAACTAATTATGTGACTTCTGAAGGTAATTTGTTGCACCAGATCTTATTTAGGGGCTTCATAGTAAAGGGGGTGAATACATATGCATGCACCACCTTTTTGAAACAAGTTTTTATTTTTTTATTTTACTTCACCAATTAGGACTATTTTGTGTATGTCCATTACATGAAATCCAAATAGAAATATATTTCAATTACAGATTGTAATGCAACAAAATTGAAAAACACCAAAGGGGGGCAGTGAAGAGACAGCGCACAGTATTATAAAATAAGATATTGCTTCTTCAATACACATTCTGTTGATCAGTACAATAAAGTATTTCCCAAATGGAAGGGAAACACATTATTTTTCATCTGTAGCCCCATGAAATCATCTAAAACAAGCTCAATAACTGCACATCATGCACACGCTCCTATTGAATATGCATTATAAAATATACCTGTATTGTGATATAGGCCTAGGCTACTTGATTTACCCAGTTTATCAATATAGATTTACCATTCAAATAAATTGTTTCCATTATGTTGTTATTTACACTGAACAAAAATATAAACGCAACATTTTTTAAGATTTTACTGAGTTACAGTTCATAGAGATGGTTGTCCTTCTGGAAGGTTCTCCCATCTCCACAGAGGAACTCTGGAGCTCTGTTAGAGTGACCATCAGTTTCTTGGTCACCTTCCTGACCATGGCCCTTCTCCCCCGATTGCTCAGTTTGGGCGGGCGGCCAGCTCTAGGAAGAGTCTTGGTCGAGCCAAACAGAAATTCCCCAGATCTGTGCCTTGACACAATCCTGTCTCGGAGCTCTACGGGCAATTCCTTCGACCTCATGGCTTTGTTTTTGTTCTGACATGCACTGTGGGACCTTATATTGACAGGTGTGTGCATTTCCAAATCATGTTCAATCAATTGAATTTACTACAGGTAGACTCCAATTAAGTTGTAGAAACATCCTAAGGATGATAAATGGAAACAGGATGCACCTGAGCTCTCATAGCAAACGGTCTAAATACGTATGTAAATAAGATATTTTTGTTTCTTTATTTGCAACAAATTTTCAAACATTTCTAAAAAACAGTTTTCGCTTTGTCATTATGGGATATATTAATGAGAAAATATTTTTTATCCGTTTTAGAATAAGGCTGTAACATAACAAAATGTGGAAAAAGTCAAGGGGTCTGAACACTTTCCGGATGCACTGTATTTGGTCATTTTAGCATGAACAGGTTAATTTCATAAAGTACAGCAATTCATTCCCCTAATCAAACTGAATTGCACAGATTAGTTTCAAACTAAAACTTATCGTTCCTATCATATCTGAGCCAATCTATCTAGATGCGTGTCGAATTGTTTATGAAAAGAGAGATGCACATCCCTATTAACCTGTTATCGGTATCGAAGTCAAAATTCTGGTATCATGACAACCCTTAAGTATTTCTAAAAATGACAGATACCTAATGCTATTGTATATTTTATGCATAAAAAAATTAAATATGAATAACGGTTTGCATATGAAACCGGGCAGGTTTATACAGTGCCTTGCGAAAGTATTCGGCCCCCTTGAACTTTGCGACCTTTTGCCACATTTCAGGCTTCAAACATAAAGATATAAAACTGTATTTTTTTGTGAAGAATCAACAACAAGTGGGACACAATCATGAAGTGGAACGACATTTATTGGATATTTCAAACTTTTTTAACAAATCAAAAACTGAAAAATTGGGCGTGCAAAATTATTCAGCCCCTTTACTTTCAGTGCAGCAAACTCTCTCCAGAAGTTCAGTGAGGATCTCTGAATGATCCAATGTTGACCTAAATGACTAATGATGATAAATACAATCCACCTGTGTGTAATCAAGTCTCCGTATAAATGCACCTGCACTGTGATAGTCTCAGAGGTCCGTTAAAAGCGCAGAGAGCATCATGAAGAACAAGGAACACACCAGGCAGGTCCGAGATACTGTTGTGAAGAAGTTTAAAGCCGGATTTGGATACAAAAAGATTTCCCAAGCTTTAAACATCCCAAGGAGCACTGTGCAAGCGATAATATTGAAATGGAAGGAGTATCAGACCACTGCAAATCTACCAAGACCTGGCCGTCCCTCTAAACTTTCAACTCATACAAGGAGAAGACTGATCAGAGATGCAGCCAAGAGGCCCATGATCACTCTGGATGAACTGCAGAGATCTACAGCTGAGGTGGGAGACTCTGTCCATAGGACAACAATCAGTCGTATATTGCACACATCTGGCCTTTATGGAAGAGTGGCAAGAAGAAAGCCATTTCTTAAAGATATCCATAAAAAGTGTCGTTTAAAGTTTGCCACAAGCCACCTGGGAGACACACCAAACATGTGGAAGAAGGTGCTCTGGTCAGATGAAACCAAAATTGAACTTTTTGGCAACAATGCAAAATGTTATGTTTGGCGTAAAAGCAACACAGCTGAACACACCATCCCCACTGTCAAATATGGTGGTGGCAGCATCATGGTTTGGGCCTGCTTTTCTTCAGCAGGGACAGGGAAGATGGTTAAAATTGATGGGAAGATGGATGGAGCCAAATACAGGACCATTCTGGAAGAAAACCTGATGTAGTCTGCAAAAGACCTGAGACTGGGACGGAGATTTGTCTTCCAACAAGACAATGATCCAAAACATAAAGCAAAATCTACAATGGAATGGTTCAAAAATAAACAAATCCAGGTGTTAGAATGGCCAAGTCAAAGTCCAGACCTGAATCCAATCGAGAATCTGTGGAAAGAACTGAAAACTGCTGTTCACAAATGCTCTCCATCCAACCTCACTGAGCTTGAGCTGTTTTGCAAGGAGGAATGGGAAAACATTTCAGTCTCTCGATGTGCAAAACTGATAGAGACATACTTACAGCTTACAGCTGTAATCGCAGCAAAAGGTGGCGCTACAAAGTATTAACTTAAGTGGGCTGAATAATTTTGCACGCCCAATTTTTCAGTTTTTGATTTGTTAAAAAAGTTTGAAATATCCAATAAATGTCGTTCCACTTCATGATTGTGTCCCACTTGTTGTTGATTCTTCACAAAAATACATTTTTATATCTTTATGTTTGAAGCCTGAAATGTGGCAAAAGGTCGCAAAGTTCAAGGGGGCCGAATACTTTCGCAAGGCACTGTACACATGCTAATGTTTCCGGTTACTTCACATTCTAATGAAGACAGGCCTTGCCATGCTTGATATACTACTTCAAAGTGTACATTTACGTTGAGAAAAGTCTACCACTCAGAAGAGAGTTTTTGATCCTACTGAGATGAGTGACAGCTTCAATTGGACTGTTTTCACCTCCTTTTCATTGTCCATGTCTTTTCATACGAGACTGATGGCTATTAATTATACAAAACCAAAGTGCTGCAGGAGCACTGTCATTTTAAGTGACGCAGGTAAAACTTATTTTGCTTGAAAATTGTCAATTAGCATTTTGAGGTTGGGTTTTTGTGTGCATTTCTAATGAAGTAAATCCATTAATTCCATTGTCAGTCATACGCTAATGCTCGAAAGTAAGAACTCATTGCATACCCATGCCTCATTTAGGAGCAGCATCTGTCTCAGAGAGGCCGCTAGAGTCACAAATAAAGTTAATTGTCACAATAGCTGTGAAGTGTTTTCTGACATGAGCAAATGTGCCCCCTTCCTGTTACCTATTGTTATCAGTTTATTTTCATTGCTTTGAATTAAGCCTCGGGCAAGCTGCCCAGTATATTATACTGTCAAGCGCACTTCATCCCATAGAATAAACTCAAGACCCCTTTTGAGGTCTAAAAACTGACTGAGGAACTTTGACTTGAGGGGGTTAAAGTTTGTGGCCATATCATGGTGCTGTTATGTTCCTATATTTCTCTCATCCTTACACAAGAGTATGTCAAAACTTTCCACTGTATTTTCCCCGAGTCTAATGGTGGTTTGGAGGTGCACCTGCAGACAGGAAAGTAGATGGAGATGTCGGGCTCATTATCTCCCCATCAGAACAAGGATCCTCTTTGATTAATGATGTTTGGGGGAACTGTCTCTCCTAAATCCCTTCTCTTTTGCATGGCAAAAACGTTGGCCGCTGGTGTGTCTCTGGGCTGCGTGCGTTTCTGACTGGCAGGGGCTGCCATCATACATCCAGGGAAGAGAACAAAGCATCCTGTAGACTTTAGGTTGACACGGATTCCACGGAGCACACGGCTACATTAAACAAGTTTGAGGACGTGAAGATCTGATAGGCTACATAGTCAGTGTGAGAACAAAAACGGGAGAAGGAACCCCTGAATGTCAATGTGCGTTTAGTGCCAATGATGGCCTCATCTGTTGTAGTCACACAGATGTCAGACGTGAGATCTGACTTGAAAGCTGATTTGGACAAGCTCCTTAAAGCTATCCAACTGGAGATCCAGTGGAAGACCAAAGGCCTTAGGGTCTTGGCCTTTGTTGTATTCTGTTGTCTTGTAGCCTTACGCTAAGAAACCTACCTGTCGACATTCATATCCTGTCGACGATCATATCCACCTGAGTGGCACAACGGTCTAAGGCTAGAGGCGTCACTACAGACACAGACCCAGGTTTGATCCCGGTCTGTATTACAACTGGCCGTGATTGGGAGTCACATAGGGCGGCACACAATTTGGGCGGCACACAATTGGTCCAGCATGGTCTGGGTTAGTGGAGGGTTTGGCCGGGGGGCTTTGCAACTAGGCCGTCATTGTAAATAAGAATTTGTTCTTAACTGACTTGCCTAGTTAAATAAATAAAATAAAAATCCTGTGCTAATACTGAACACTATGCAATTTTAAACCGCCACAGACGTGGAAGCTGATGAAAACACCATTATGATAATCAAACCAATCAGACCTGTTCGAACAGTACTAATTTGTTTCCTCTTAAGAACTCCTAATCTGCTTTTAAAGGTTTTCTTTTTTTATTCTATAAATATTTATGTTCGGCTGGTGGTTGGTCTCCCAAGACCCGGCTCAATACAGCTGCCATTATTGCCTTTCCTAACAAACAATTTATTTGATGGAACTCGTTGTGTTATATAGCCCTGCCAGACCCTCCCATAATGAGCACCCTAACTCTACCTGCCATAAACATAGCTTTATCTGGGTGAAGAAAGAGAGAACAACAGGGGCCGTCTGGATGTGAGGTGGGTTCTAATGGTACAATACCATTACCTCATCCGTTAACACAGCACCTCTTAAGGTAAAGTAGCATTTCTAGCATGAACTGTCATGCCTTCCGCCATTCGTCTCCATCCTCTAATGTCTCTGTAATGCTGTTGAAGTGCCTCACATATCTGTCAAGGGGACTAATTCTGAAGACACATTGACCAAGCCAACCATTTCTGGTTTTGCATGACTCGCAAGGGGATTCCTGTTGAACAAATGTGTGGTGCTGACATGTGTGATTTGGCGGATATAGGCGTTGTGTGAGTGTTAGGCATGGGGTACAGAATACCCTGACTTTGTGAGAGCGTGAAATAAAACAATAACCCAATATTTATGCCCATGTTTTATGCACTGGTGGCTGAAAGTAAAACTGAATAATAAAACTGGAGAATAGGACGAATTTCCGGACAATAAAGGGGAGGGTTGGAATGCTTCTGATAGGCTTCACTCCATCCACCGTGTCTGTGTTGGTGGCGTTGGCCATATGTAGCTCCTCTCTGTGCTTTAGAGAAATACCCAGCACAGACAAACTCCGGCAAGCACATACACACATATGCAGGCAAATGCGCGCACACACATGCATGCACATTCGCATGTAGGCCATCACACACTCACATGAACACACATGCGCACGCACACACAAACGCATACACACACAGCCCATGTAGTCAGTCTCCACACCCTCTCTCTCCCTCTATCCTCATCTCCTACTTATCAGCTCAGCCTTCAAAGTGGCTGCCACCTCTCCTCGGCTAAGCCTAATAGGGTATGAATGAGCTTCGGCCCAGTGCAGAGGGACGCCAATGCAGCATGGCCCTGACAGATATCATCATCATCATCAGCCCCATCACCATGATCATCACCATAACCCTCCTGCCAATCAGTCATCACCACACCGCCCACTGAGAGAGAGAGAGAGAGAGAGAGCGAGAGAGCATCCCAGCCCTCCACTGTCATCTCACCTAATCTAAACCCCACTACCCCGCCTCAAGGCACTGAGTCTGTCAGTTTGAAATGGGATGCGTTTGCATAGTGGATCAACGTGGTCTCAAGGCAATTCGTATTATTGTGTACACAAATCTGTGGCACTCCATTTAGTATGATATGTTTCGTTACAGTATGAATGGAATTGTCATACAATATCATACGAATTAGAGGACGTATGGTGTCATACTTTTGACGTCGTCGAACATTAGCATATGGCTTGAATTAAGTAATTTAGCATACATCTTGGAGGACGTATAGTATTATATGTCTTCTCTGAGACCAGGTTGCTTGTTGCATCATAACAACAAAAGATAATTAATGTTGGTGGTTAGGTGAACTAACAACAAATTTACATAGCAAGTTAGGTGAACTGGGTTAAGTTTAGAATAAGGGTTAGCTAAAACGCTACAGTTGACCCCGACGTGATTCGAACACATACCTTTTTGAATTGCTAGACGGTCGTGGATAACACTTACCCATCCTCCCTACTTTTGTTTCTGTCTAAAGTAACTAGACCATTAGTACTGTAGGTATCATACGTCTTAGTGGTGCTCAGAAATACGTAAAGTATGTTTTGTATGGCTCTGAGGCCAGGCTGGGTGTATAAGTAACAGCTGTGTATGGTCAGCCCACAATCAGGAAGAATAGTCCAAAATCAAAACAGCCTGTTGAAAAACTAAATAATGTAATAGATCATTTACGCTAGCTAGACCCATTCACTCAGCTTCTATAGAGAAGGATCGCATCAGATATTAGGGCAAAGAACACCACGCATAGCAATCAACTTCTTGTGTAACAGACCGAGCATATATTTCCCCCCTGATCAGAGTTGAAAGACTTTTGAGTGTTTGTTCGACACCCATTCATGACGTTCTCTGCGTCAATCTGACAGGTGATTAATCAACACTTCTTCTATTACAAACATGCTAGCCTGACAAAGTAGCACCGTGCTAAATCAAATATTTAGAACGTTGAATTATTGAGTACAACAAGCACAAGCTACAGCTGCTCCTCTTGCGCAGCCGTGGAATATGAACTTTGTTTTCAAAAGCCAATCCCATCCTCTCCTTTTCACTTCCCATGGCAGTGTCTGACTGGGTTAATGTTTGTCATCTGAAAGCTGATAATGTTTGTTGTCTGACAGCTGAGGCCTTGTAGGACCGGAACTAGGTTGTGTTCTTTAGGGCAAGCAAGGAAAAACGTTTTGAAACGTCTTGCAATGGAAAATGCAAATGAGCGTTTCTTATTGTCCAGGTAGCCCCTCCCCGTTTCAGTACATTTTCTTTTGTTTGGTGCAGACTAAAAACAACCCATGGTGTCATAGTCAGAAGAGTTTGAGTATGAATGTAACAGTGCAATTAAGACAAACACAGTCACAAACACTTGACTTTGATATCTGAATAGCCTACCATCAGTTGATTGCACATTACAGATTAAAAGTAAATCATTCAAAGGATTCAGTATTGCTTGGAACACTTAGAACAATTTACAACTACTTCCATTAGGTATAGAGAAAAACATTTGTATCAAACATGTCGCTGGTATACTGTATGTTTATACAGCCTACTTTCAGGCATCTGTTGTAACAGATAACATGTGAGTCATTCATTTTTTACCCCGACCTCTCTTCACATTGTTGCCACATTGTCAACTGCCTCCCTTAACTTCACAGCCCCCCAGCGTTGCTCTTACCAGCCCATTTCTCGCCTTACATGCACATAATTGCCCCAGTTTATCTGCTACGATACCCTGTCTGTCATTTCCCTTGCTGTGTGTGTCGCTAAACTAATCGCTCTTTTAGCGACTCCCAAACAGACATTAGCCCGACAACAGAGACCTTAGCTAGCTAACGTGCTAAAATGAATCTCTGAACAGACAGGGGGCTTCAGAACAAAATGTCACCTACTGAAAGAATTGGATGGACCAATATAGTGGATGATTGTTTATTTTTTGCTTTGGGGAGGGTTGTGTGTGTTTTTGTTATTGGGCATAGGTTAGGGTATGTCACGAATATTACCGAAGGTGGCTCCCCTTCTTGTTCGGGTGGCGCTCGGTGGTCGTCGTTGCCGGTCTACTAGCTGCCACCGATCCTTTGTTCCGTGTTCGTTTGGTTTTGTCTAATTGTTTTCACCTGTTCATTGTTTAGCTGTTAGGGTGGTGTTATTTAAGTTTGTTTAGCCCGCTTCTGTTTGTGTGGGCTTGTTCTTCTGTATTTGTGAGAGGTGTTAGTGTTTTGTTGGGTTTTCTCGCTGTCCTGGTATTTTTACCTAAGGGTACTTATTGTAGTAATAGTTACGCCTGTGTGGGTATAACTATTTCGTTCTTTTTGATTTTGGACATTAAAGCGTGTTTTTTCCCGCATCCTTTGCTCTCTGCGCCTGACTCCACACCCATTCACTCATTGAGCGTTACAGGGTACTGCATTTTTACCCTTGTTTACAGTCACCTTGCCAAATTTCCGCATCTGCTTGCATGTGCCTCCCCTATATCAAGGTGTTATGGTACGTTCCTTATGCACTATGCTTTTCCATGCACTAACTATTACTATACCACAGGTCAATATAGACTACCAGTCTAAGCGCCTATCCTGCCCTCAATCCATCATTCATAGTGACAATAGTAGTACGTGGATTGTTTGTCAAGATCTGCAATAGGCTAACTAGTATTCATACCACACATAAAATAATTCAAAGCACAAATTTTCTATATAAATCCACATAACAAAGATGAATATCTGATAGGAAGAGGAGAGGCTAGGTTTGTCATTGTGCATGAAACAACAGTCAAGACATGAAAAGTTCCCCTATTGATCTTGTTAAGTGATTATGTTTAGGGATCTTGTTTAGGGGCAGTAATACAATTATCCTACCTAGACTAGCCTACAACACCACAATACAATGAATAGTAACATCCGGCGCCGACAGAGATGGCCGCCTCGCTTCGCTTCTCTGGTAAGAAGAAGGGCGGGGGTGTATGCCTTATGATAAATGAGACGGGGTGTGATCATAACAACATACAGGAACTCAAGTCATTTTGTTCACCTGCCGACGGCATTATCTACCAAGAGAATTCTCTTCGATCATAATCACAGTCGTGTATATTTCCCCCCAAGCAGACACATCGACAGCCCTGAACGAACTTCATTTGACTCTATGTAGACTGGAAACCACATATCCTGAGGCTGCGATTATTGTAGCTGGGGATTTAAACAAGGCTAATCTGAAAACAAGGCTCCCTAAATTTTATCAGCATATCGATTGATCATAATTATTCTAACTTCCGCGATGCATATAAAGCCCTCCCCCGCCCTCCTTTCGGAAAAGCTGACCATGACTCCATTTTGTTGCTCCCAGCCTATAGACAGAAACTTAAACAACACTTTAAGATTGCTTCGATCTTGTGGACTGGGATATGTTCCGCATAGCGTCGAACAACAACATTGATGAATACGCTGATTCGGTGAGCGAGTTTATTAGCAAGTGGATCGGTGATGTCCTACCCACAGCTTCTATTAAAACATTCCGCAACCAGACTCCGTGGATTGATGGCAGCATTCGCTCAAAACTGAAATCGTGAACCACTGCTTTTAATCAGGGCAAGGTGACCGGAAACATGACTGAATACAAACAGTGTAGCTATTCCCTCAGCAAGGCATTCAAACAAGCTAAGCGTCAGTATAGAGACAAAGTAGAGTCGCAATTCAAAGGCTCAGACATGAGAGGTATGTGGCAGGGTCAACAGTCAATCACGGACTACAAAAGAAAAACCAGCCCCTTCGCGGACCACGATGTCTTGCTCCCAGACAAACTAAACAACTTCTTTGCTCGCTTTGAGGACAATACAGTGACACTGACACAGCCCACTACCAAAACCTGCGGGCTCTCCTTCACTGCAGCCAACGTGAGTAAAACATTTAAACGTGTTAACCCTCGTAAGGCTGCAGGCCTTGGCATCCCCAGCCGCGTCCTCAGAGCATGCTCAGACCAGCTGGCTGGTGTGTTTATGGACATATTCAATCAATCCTTCTCCCAGTCTGCTGTTCCCACATGCTTCAAGAGGGCCACCATTGTTCCTGTTCCCAAGAAAGCTAAGGTAACTGAGCTGACTACCGCCCCGTAGCACTCACTTCCGTCATCATGAAGTGCTTCGAGAGAATAGTTAAGGACCATATCACCTTCACCCTACCTGACACCACTAGACCCACTCCAATTTGCTAACCGCCCCAATAGGTCCACAGACGACGCAATCGCAATCACACTGCACACTGCCCTAACCCATCTGGACAAGAGGAATACCTATGTAAGAATGCTGTTCATCGATTACAGATCAGCATTTAACACCATAGTACCCTCCAAATTCGTAATTTACTGGAGACCCTTGGCACTGCCCGCCTGCTTCTCTACAGGGGCAAACATGTCTCTCTCTGCTATCCGCCCACCACACCAGACTAGACTAGCTCCAAGTAGAACACCTGTGTTATAAACAATAGTTTATGTTGTTGGAAGCATTGTTTGGGAGATAGTAGCTGATGAGGAGCGTTTCAAGGACAGTGGTGTGTTTGTGATAAATGCATTGGACATTTGACTCCTGAGGTGTTTGGTTCAGATCTGTAGTGGGGCTGTAGCCAGGGTGGCTGAGCTGGTTTATACAAGGTCATCTGCTCCCCCTCCGCTTTCAATGTCGAGGCCTCTGTGTGTGTGTGTGTGTGTGTGTGTGTGTGTGTGTGTGTGTGTGTGTGTGTGTGTGTGTGTGTGTGTGTGTGTGTGTGTGTGTGTGTGTGTGTGTGTGCGTGCGTACGTGTGTGATGTGAAAGCATCTGTCTGTGCCAGTTGTATTTTTTCCTCTTCTAAGAAAAACGGATGCTGTTCAAATCAGCTCAGTTTGTGTGCAGGCACACTGTCCGCTCTGTGTCTGTACGAGTGACCTGAGGGGAGAAAAGGAGCACAGGTAATACATCACACATCAGGCTGTGCTGCTAGAATGCTGAAAGACACTAATTGCTTTGTGAATGTCACAGGGCTCCGGCTCCCAATGCTTTATTTCTGCCGTATGAATGTTGTTTAGCTCATTACTACGCAGAGGCAGTTGTTGTTGTTACTTATTCCCCATTATTAAAAAAGAGCTGTTACTAGTGGTTGTACTGAATGATCCTCTAATTACACAAGTTGCTTTAGTTGTTGTTGTTGACATTGTGAATATATTGTTTACATTGTGAAAAAAGTCAGTGTAGCTATCTAGCTAGAGTTTCTTCTAGCTAGTAGGTTCTTGACTTCATAAATCTTAGTACAATAACCAGTGGTGTATAGTCAAGGCTATATGCAACCAAAATCAACTTTATTTCTTAATATTTCAATTCACAAGAATGAACACATGGGTCAGCCATTGAGAATTTAAGCTCTGTAATTCTTTAGCTTTTCATTGGGCGTGACGCAACGCGAGCGCAACACAGGAAGTACAGCAGATTTCATTGATTTCAAAGGAAGCATTTCTCGATGGAGAAAGAGAGCGCAAAAGAGAGAGTGAGAAAAAGCGAGAGAGTGAGCAAGAGAGATGGGGAGTGAGGCGCTATTTGCATTCCAAATCTATTTGTTCTCATTACGCCCAGCCCAGCTTGGGAGGCCATCTTTGATTTTTCTGCCTGGCACCCGCAGGGCCCCCGCGCCATAAGACAAGGTCCCCATCTCGCCTGGGCAATGCGGCCAAGCACTTTAATTAATTAATTAATAAAGCCTCTTAATGACTGCGAGCCCAACGGGCACGGCAAGGAAACAAAAGGTGGTGACTGATGACATTGGCTCCCACCACAGCAGCTCCCCGCTCTCTGGACCTGCTTGCTGCCGACAGGGATTTGCCTCTATGTAGTGTGTGTGTTCCAGGGGTTTGCCCAGAGGGTGTGCGAGTGAACTGTATGCACTCCAGAGGTCTTAGAGCAGGGATCATCAACTAGATTCAGCCGCGGTCAGAATTTTTACAGTCCTTTATGTCCAACAATAAAACATTTTAAAAAATGTAATTGCTCAGAAAACTTGGGGGGGAGGCACATAAAACCACTGCTGCTTGTGGGGGAACCCTGTCTGAGATGGTGTGTAGCTCCTACTGCTGCGTCCTCCAAAGTTTAGAGGACTGGAGCTAAATCTAACCACGTATCTCTGTATGCTACAGTATCAGCCACCTTTGCATTTATCCAAGAAACTCTATCTACCTTTCTATATATTTTAAGCGTGCATCTTTCATCGGTCTCTCTGTCTACTGGTAATCTTTCTGTCTGTATTTTTCTTTCCAACTCATTGGCTATTTCTAAGACAGCGCTTACTGAGCAACTCTCTTTACATAGTGAAAGACAGATGAAGCTCCATCTGCTGTAATTTCCACTGTCCACGAGAGAATGACAGTCTTAATTGGAGTCTGCAATAAAAATAGATAAAAGAGACTGAAAACAATGCAGGATTACTAAAGCCAGGGCAAGTATCTGGCGGCACTGACTGCGCAGGATGCCAATGTTCTAAAGATACCTCCTGTTCTTGTTGGTTTGAACAGCAGCGGTGTCACAGTGGGGGGGGGCACATTAGCAGAGAGACATTCTCTTTATTCAACCTGTTTTGTATGTATATGAGGGTTGTGGGGGGCCATGTTGTGGGCCTTAGGGTCAAGCCATGTGAGATTCCTTCCGCTCTGTTGTCTCGTAAAGGGAGAGTTAGAAAGACTGCAGGCTACATGAACGGATGTCTCTGGTACAGTTCTTTTTTCATTTTTTTTTCAAAGTGGACACCAGTGGTATAGGTGTCTGATCTGCATCGGAATGATGTGTGTGCTGTGGGTTAAGTGAACAAAGATTGTAGTTGGATGCGTTTTGTTTATAACTTTACGTCCTTCCATGTAATTCAGGCCTAATTCATGATATTACCTGTGAACCTAGGGTAGAGTGTTATGTCATGGTAGTGCTGAGCAATAAGTGCTTTTAAGGTTGTCTCTTATGTTACAAAAAAATGCATTGTGGGTTCAGTGCTGTAACACAGAATAAAACAGTTGATGGTAGTGACAGCCGTTACTAATTAGGCTCTAACCATCATTTATTTACATGACTACTTAAAATATTTTAGTTGTGTATTTCACATATTGTTTTTAGTATGACTTTATTGTTTCATGTATAAAACCCCCATAATGGTAGTGACTGCCCATTACATATCCTTTATTAATAAGCCATTCTTTATTCACATATTTCAGTTGTGTATATTATATTTTTGTTGTTTGATGACGTATTTTATTCCAAGTCATCAGTGTAATGATACTCAGGGAGAAAAAGGTGTAGATTCACACACAGTGTGCATCTGTAATGATCGTCTGTGGTGGAAGAAGGTGAGGACCAAAGTGCAGCGTGGTAAGTGTTCATGTTTTTAATAAAATAACTGAACAAAACAAACGAACAGTTCCGTAAGGTGAATGAAAAAACACTAAACAGGAAATAAACACCCACAACTCAAAAGTGAAACCAGGCTACCTAAGTATGATTCTCAATCAGGGACAACGATTGACAGCTGCTTCTGATTGAGAACCATACCAGGACGAACACAGAAAATCCCAAATTATAGAAAAAAAAAAAAAACAGACAACCCACCCAACTCACGCCCTGACCATACTGAAACAAAGACATAAAATAACTAAGGTCAGAACGTGAGAGCGTCAGGTGTTTATTTCACCTTTGTAGAAGGCAGGAATCGTGGTCGCAGGCAGTGGTCATACACAGGTAGGCAAACCAAAACAAGGCCTGAAGGCTATAACTGGTTCTCACAAATGAGCTAGGACAAGGCTTAGTAGAGTCAAAGACAAACATTACCTCAAAGGCACAAACAGAATGAGCTGAACTAAATAAGGAGCTGATGAGACCAGGTGAGTAACTAACACAGGTGAATTCAATGAACAAAAAATGAAAGACAGGGCTATGTTCAAGAACACAAAGAAACAGGGCTACGTTCAAGAACATAACGAAACAGAACACAAGGTTGAGCAAGAAAATAAATACAGAACCTCACAACAATCTCTGCTCCATCCAGTTATCTATCTCTGTGCTCCCCAAAGAGTCATCCTAAGTTCAGGCTAAGAGGCTAGGCTAGCTGCCTACCGTCTGACAAAATCACCATTTCAGTAGTTCGTTAAAGTAGATAAGTCATACTTTTAAGACTGCTAAATGACATTAACTATAACAACTATTAATGCGCCGAATACAACAAGTGTAGACTTTACCATCATATGCTTACTTACGAGCCCTTTCCCAACAATGCCATTAAAAAGTAAGAAAATTAACAAATACTGTAGATAAAAAGAAAACAGTAACACAATAAAATAACACAATAAAATTACAATAATGAGGCTATATGCAACGAGTGCAGGTACCGAGTCAGTGTACTGGGATACGAGGTAGTTGGGGTGATTGAGGTAATACAGTACATGACCAAATGTATGTGGACACCTGCTCGTCAAACTTCTCATGGGCATTACTATGTAGTTGGTCCCCACTTTTCTGCTATAACAGCCGCCACTCTTCTGGAAAGGCTTTACACTAGATGTTGGAATATTGCTGGGGGGGACTTGCTTCCATTCAAACACAAGAGCATTAGTGAGGTCAGGTACTGATGTTGGGCGATTAGGCCTGGCTCGCAGTCTGCGTTCCAATTCATCGCAAAGGTGTTCGATGGGGCTGAGGTCAGGGCTCTGTGCAGGCCAGTCAAATTCTTCCACACCGATCTGGACAAGCCAATTCTGTATGGACTTCGTTTTGTGCACGGGGGCTCCCGAGTGGCGCAGCGGTCTAAGGCACTGCATCTCAGTGTAAGAGGCATCACTACAGTCCCTGGTTTGAATTCAGGCTGTATCACATCTGGCCATGATTTGGTGTCCCATAGGGCGGAGCACAATTGGCCCAGCTTCATCCAGGTTTGGCCGGGGTAGGCCGTCATTGTAAATAAGAATTTGTTCTTAACTGTTTTTTCTAGTTAAATAAAAAATTTAACCAAAAAATACACCAATTAAAAAAATTGCCATGCTAAAACAGAAAAGGACCTTCCCCAAACTGTCTCCACAAAGTTGAAAGCACAGAATCATTTAGAATGTCATTGTTTGTGTTAATATTTCCCTTCACTGGGACTAAGGGGTCTGAACCATGAAAAACAGCCCCAGACCATTATTCCTCCTCTACCAAACTTTACAGTTGGCACTATGCATTGGAGCAGGTAGCGTTCTAGCCGCCAGACACAGATTAGTCTGTCAGACTGGTGATGGTGAAGCGTGATTCATCACTCCAGAGAACATATTTCCACTGCTCCAGAGTCCAATGGCGGTGAGCTTTACACCACTCCAGCCGACGCTTGGCATTGCAAATGGTGATCTTAGGCTTGTCGGCCATGTAAACCCATTTCATGAAGCTCCCGACGAACAGTTCTTGTGCTGACCTTGCTTCCAGAGGCAGTTGGAAACTTGTTAGTGAGTGTTGCAACCGAGGACAGATGATTTTTACGTGCTCTGCGCTTCAGCACTTGGCCCCATTCAGCACTCGGCCCTATTCTGTGAGTTTGTGTGGCCTACCACTTTGCACTTGAGCCGTTGTTGCTCCAGGAAATTTCCGCTTCACAATAACAGCACTTAAAGTTGAACAGGGCAGCGCCAGCAGGGCAGAAATTTGACGAACTGACTTGTTGGAAAGGTGGCATACTATTACTGAGCCACGTTGAAAGTCACTAAGCTCTTCAGTAAGGTCAATCTACTGCCAATGTTTGTCTATGGAGATTGCATGGCTGTGTGCTCGATTTTATACACTTGTCAATAGCCAAATCCACTAATTTGAAAGGGTGTCCAAATACTTTTGTATGTATAGTGTATGTACAGTACATGTCAGTTTGGTTATGATGAGTTGGACAACATGTTCCATAGAGGAATCTCTCTAGAGAAACTGTACAAACGGTGGTTGAGCGGGCAAGAGAAAGAAAAAAAAGAGGTCGTAGTCAGTCAATTAGTTATTTAAAAAGCATTTGGTTAAACGTTTAGCACTATGTCATGGTTATTCTGTGTTTCTGATGCTGTCATTCTCAGTCATGCCCCCCTCCCTTAGACCTGCCCCTCTAAACCTCCCAAATCTCAGCCAGTCCATCAATTGTCAGGCAGACCTAAATCAATTCACACTATCTGATCCCTGTCCTTCTGTCTGTCATCATGTTATCATCTTCTTCTTAATTGCTCTATTTTCTGTTCTCTAGTTTATTTTGGCCTCATTTTCCCTGCTACTCCTCACACCCCTCTAATCTCCCACTGCCCTCTCCTATTCAGTCCCATGTCCTTAAAGGCTAAATATTCAATTTTCCAGTGAACTGCTAATATTCAATTTCTCTCAATCGTCCCTCTGTTCATTCATTCCTCACGCTGCTTCCCGACGCTAGTTGAGCTAATTGCCTCAAAGCTCAATTTTAAAAGGGGACCCAGTAGATTGTTAGCAATTGTTAGCTTTGCAGAGCAGCGAAAAGGTTAGGATACATTAGCATTTAAATTAGCTAGAGAGGTGAAGTAAAAAATAAATAAAAAAGTTGCGAAACAAAGTATGTCTGAAGCTTTTGGTATGCTCTGATAGTAGAGTACAGTTCCTGCTCTCACCTCTGTGTGTTTGTCTGGTCGGTGTGTGTGTGTGAGAGTGTGTGTCTGTGCGTTCGTATATGTGCAAGTGTTTTTTGTTTCTCAGCCATCCAGTATCTCTGCATTGAGCGTGTGTGTGCATCTGAACATGCGATAATGTATGCATCTTGCGTTGTCTGTGCTCGTGTGTTTCTGCTCCCGATTGTGTTATGTTGGTTATTGGCAGGACATGAAGCGGTCTATCCCTGCTCCGCTGCTCCAACTGTTCCTCCTCAGCTCTCTCTGACTGTGTCCCAAGGGGCACCCTATTCTGGTCAAAAGTAGTGCACTATAAAAGGAATATAAAGAGAAAGGCCATGTGAGATTTATGCTTTATCCTGTGATGGAGGTGTTTGGTGTACACAGGAGGTCTGATCAAAGGAGACATCAGGCCCGTGACAGGCCCACTGCCGCTGGAGGAGAACTGACAGCCACATCCATCATCGTAAAGCATGGCAGTTGTTTGTCCGTGAGGAGGGAGATTTATATTATTAATCTCAAATCAAATCCTATTTGGCGCATGCTTCATAATCAACAGGTGTAGACTAACAGTAAAATGCTTACTTACAGGTCCTTTTCCAACAATGCAGAGGTAAAGATAAAAAATACAATAGTGAGACGATGAATAAATACACAGTAAATAACAATAACGAGTAAAAATGAAATGGCTAGATACTGGGAGTACCAGTACCAAGTGGATTATGCAGTGCCTTGAAAAATGATTCACACCCCTTGACTTTTTCCATATTTTGTTGTGTTACAAGGTGGGATAAAAAAGTATTTAATTGTACTTTTTTTGTAAATAATCTAATACATCTTGATTACATGAGTATTCAACACCCTGAGTCAATACATGTTAGAATTACCTTTGGCAGCGATTATAGCTGTTAGTTTTTCTGGGTAAATCTCTGAGCTTTGCACACCTGAATTGTACAATATTTGCATATTATTATTTTTAAGACAAATTCAAGCGCTGTCTAGTTTGTTGTTGATCATTGCTAGACAGCCATTTTTAAGTCTTGCCATAGATTTTGAAGCCGATTTAAGTCAAAACTGTAACTAGGCCACTCAGGAACATTCAATATCTTCTTGGTAAGCAACTCCAATGTATATTTGGAATGGTGTTTTAGGTTATTGTTCTGCTGAAAGGTAAATGTGTCTGTTGGAAAGCAGATTGAAGCAGATTGAAGCCACTCCTCAGTAAAATGCACATGACAGCCCACTTGGAATTTGCCAAAAGGCACCTAAAGGACTCTGACCATGAGAATTAACAAGATTCTCTGGTATGATGAAACCAAGAAGTCGGCCTGAATACGAAGCATCAAGTCTGGAGGAAACCTGGCAACATCCCTACGGTGAGGTATGGTGGTGGCAGCATCATGCTCTGTGGATGTTTTTCAGCGGCAGGGACTGGGAGACTAGTCAGGATCCAGGGAATGTACAGAGAGATTCTTGATGAAAACCTGCTCCAGAACAACAACCCTAACCACACAGCCAAGACAACGCAGGAGTGGCTTGGGGACAATTCACTGAATGTCCTGGAGTGGGCCAGCCAGAGACTGGACTTGAACCCTCTGGAGGGACCTGAAAATAGCTGTGCAGCAACACTCCAGAGAAGAATGGGAGAAACTCCACAAATACAGGTGTACTTAGATTGTAGCGCAATACTCAAGACTCAAGTTTGTAATCGCTGCCAAAGGTGCTTCAACAAAGTACTGAGTAAAGGGTATGAATACTAATGTAAAATGTGATATTTCCGTTTTTACACATTTGCAAAAATTTTCAAAAAACTTTTTGTTTTGTCATTATGGTGTATTGTGTGTAGATTGATGAAGGAAAAAACGATTTAACCCATTTTAGAATAAGGCTGTAACGTAACCTTGACCTTTTTCCACATTTTGTTACAACCTTATTTTAAAATGGATTACATATTTTTTTTCCCTCATCAATCTACACACAATACCTCATGATGACAAAGCAAAACTAAATTTATAAAACATAAAAAACTGATATCACATTTACGTACGTATTCAGACCCTTTACTCTGCACTTTGTTAAAGCACCTTTGACAGCGATAACAGTCCCAAGTCTTCTTGGGTATGACACTACAAGCTTGGCACACCTGTATTTGGAGAGTTTCTCCCATTCTTCTCTGCAGATCCTCTCAAGCTCTCTCAGGTTGGATGGGGAGCGTTACTGCACAGCTACATTCAGAGATTGTACCGAAGCCACAGCTACATTGTCTTGGCTGTGTGCTTAGTGTCGTTGTCCTGTTGGAAGGTGAACCTTTGCCCCAGTCTGACGCCCTGGAGCAGGTTTCATCACGGATCTCTCTTTACGTTTCTGTAACGTAACAAAATGTGGAAAAAGTCAAGGGGTCTGAATACTTTCCGAATGCGCTGTAGGTGCCCTTCTTTGCGAGGTATTGGAAAACCTCCCTGGTCTTTGTGGTTGAATCTTTGTTTAAAATGGACTGCTCAACTGAGGAACCTTACAGATATTGTATATGTGGGGTACAGAGATGAGGTTGTCATTAAAAAATCATGTTAAATACTATTACTGCACACAGAGTGAGTAGTGACTTGTTAAGGACATTTTGTTTTACCCCATTTAGGCTAGACATCAAGGGGTTGAATACTTATTGACTCAAGATATTTCAGCTTTTCATTTTAAATTATTTTGTAAAAAAAAATCTAAAAACAATTATCTTTGGCATTATGGTGTACTGTGTGAAGCCAGTGACACAAAATCTCTATTTAATCCATTTAAAATTCAGGCTGAAACAACAAAATGTGGAGAAAGTCAAGCGGTGTGAATACTTTTGGCAAGTCGGTTAGGACATCTACAAGTAATTCTTCCAACAATTGTTTACAGACAGACATCATTTGAGTCAATTGGAGGTGTACCTGTGGATGTATTTCAAGACCTACCTTCAAACTCAATGCCTCTTTGCTTGACATCATGGGAATATCAAAAGAAATCAGCCAAGACCTCATAAAAACAATTGTAGACCTCCACAAGTTTGGTTCATCCTTGGGAGCAATTTCCAAAAGCCTGAAGGTACCATGTTCATCTGTACAAACAATAGTACGCAAGTATAAACACCATGGGACCACGCAGCTGTCATACCTCTCAGCAAGGAGACTGAGAGGACCTAAGTATGGTTCTCAATCAGAGACAACGATAGACAGCTGCCTCTGATTGAGAACCACACCGGCCAAACAACAAAGAAATACAAAACACAGAAAATGAACATAGAATGCCCACCCTAGTCACACCCTGGCCTAACCAAAATAGAGAATAAAAGCCTTTCTATGGCCAGGGCGTGACAGGGGAGGCTTGCAAGCTGAAGAACACCATCCCAACAGTGAAGCACTGGGGTGGCAGCATCATGTTGTGGGGGTGCTTTGCTGCAGGAGGGACTGGTGCACTTTACAAAATAGATGGCATCATGAGATAGGAAAAGTATGTGGATATTTTAAATCAAAATCTCAAGACTTCAGTCAGGAAGTTAAAGCTTGGTCGCAAATGGGTCTTCCAAATGGACAATGACCCCAAGCATAATTCCAAAGTTGTGTCAAAATGGCTTAAGGTCAACAAAGTCAAGGTGTTGGAGTGGCCAAAATTCACCCAACCTTTTGTGGGAAGCTTGTGGAAGAATACCTGTTTGACCCAAGTTTGACCCAAGTTAAACAATTTAAAAGCAATTCTACCAAATACTAATTGAGTGTATGTAAACTTCTGACCAACTGGGAATGTGATGGAAGAAATAAAAGCTGAATAAATCATTCTCTCTACTATTATTCTGACATTTCACATTCTTACAATAAAGTGGTGATCCTAACTGACATAGGGAATTTTTACTAGGATTAAATATCAGGAATTGTGAAAAACTCTAGTTTAAATGTAGTTGGCTAAGGTGTATGTAAACTTCCGACTTCAACTGTACATATAGTCAGGGGTAAAGTGACTAGGCAACAGGATAGATAATATACAGTAGCAGCAGTGTATGGGGTGAGTGTGAGCGTGTGTGTTGATGTACACGTGCGTCAGTATGCATGTATGCGATTGTTATGTGTGTGTGTGGGCTTATGTAGTGTGTGAATGTGTGTGTTGGGGTGTCAGTGTAAGTATTTGTGAGTGTGTGGGTAGAGTCCAGTGTGTGTGCATTGAGTCAGTGCAAGAGAGTTAGTGCAAAAAATGGTCAATGCAGGTAGTCCGGGTAGTTATTTAGCAGTCTTGTTCATTTAGTCTTGTTTAGCAGTTTTATGGCATTGGGGGTAGACGCTGTTCAGTGTCCTTTTGGGTCCAGACTGGTGCATGATTCCTTTGACACCACCTGGTATCACCACCTGGTGATGTACTGGGCTGTACTCAACACCCTCTGTAGCGCCTTGCAGTCGGGTGCCTTGCAGTTGCCATACGAAGTGGTGATGCAGCCAGTCAAGATGCTCTCAATGGTGCAGCTGAGGATGTGCCGGCTCATGCCAAATATTTTCAGCCTCCTTGGGGGGAAGAGGCACTGTTGTGCCATCTTCACAACTGTTTGGGTGTGTGTAGACCATGTTAATTCCTTAGTGATGTGGACACAATATATTTATCAATATATTCTCCTGTATTTACCCCCACAAATGTAAATGATAATTAGCTGCTGATGTGGCTATCATACATAACTACAAATGCCCGTCTCAAGCTTCACATCACTCAGCAGGGCCATGATGATCTGGACGACTGCCAAATTGAGGCAAAGGTAAGAATATCTGGATTAACTATCTGATGTTAGGCAAAATTTGTCTGGCTAAATGACTACATTAGCCATCTATTTGTCTAGCCATTTAAATGCATGAAAAATTCATAAAAACTAGCTTAGCGTTCTTTGGATTTGGAATTTAACTAGCTACCTAACTTAAATGGTGAAGCTAGAGCAAGGCGTTCTTGATAATGTTTGTGCCTGTGGGTGAGGTGTGGGTAGCCTTCTTCAAGTACTACTTGAAGCTACACTAGCTAGCTTCTTTTTCTTCTGGCTTTTTGAACGGTTTCAAAGATGGACTGATTAGCATCCTCTCTTGAGTCAATAGTGTGCTTACTTTACTGCAGGAAGATATTGATATGTTTGCTGTTACCCCTTGGACAGCAGATCATTAGTATAGCTAGTAGGCAAGGTAACATTATGTAACATTATTTAGTCCTATCTGCTATGGTGGGTTTTAAATTAATTGGTATTCACACAAGTTTGTCGTTGAGGTAGAATTACTATCATATTATTGATGCCAAATTGCAAACCTTATTTGCACCTTCTCTATTTCAGGCCAATGGGTGTGCCTGAGTCTTATCACTAAGCTGTTTCAACCTGGAACACTATTCTCCTGCTTTGGTCTGTGTGTCATTGCAGGAAGTCCTGAATAGCAGGAGTGTGTGAAAGGTTTTGTCACAGCCCAGCTATTACACCTAACTTTAATAATCAATATAACAAATCCCAGCAATGGGCTATGATTTGTAATCAGGACTGAACTGGGCTGGAACAAACGCCCAGCTATTACACCTAACTTTAATAATCAATATAACAAATCCCAGCGATGGGCTATGATTAGTAATCAGGTATGAACTGGGCTGGAACAAACGCTTACACACACTCCTGACAGATCTGGAGCTGCCCACCCTTTTAGTTATTATTCTATACTATGGATATAACTTGATCGCATGCTCCACTCTCAAGTTTAAGTTGAATTGTTGACTGAGCAGCTGCAGACCAGAAGACAGCAGCCAAGGCAGAGCTGGACCACACCTGCCCTGTCTGTCAGGTTAGTAATATTGGTTGGTACTGTATGTACCTTTAGGTTCCTCTCAATGTGTAGGCTATTGTATTGGCCTGTGTGACAGTCTTTCACATGTGTAGTAGTTTGTTGCTTCTTATTGCTTAGTTTACATTTGTGTCAACCTG
This sequence comes from Oncorhynchus clarkii lewisi, assembly GCF_045791955.1. Classification (NCBI taxonomy): domain Eukaryota; kingdom Metazoa; phylum Chordata; class Actinopteri; order Salmoniformes; family Salmonidae; genus Oncorhynchus; species Oncorhynchus clarkii. Next base: position 31,342,234 of record NC_092153.1, read on the forward strand.
AATTCAGTCTAAGCCACAGATTAACTTCCTTTATTATGTACTTGACCTTTATAGACGCAGGACCGAAGACATTCAAGCAGGACTTTGAGAGCAAGCATCTCAATATTATTATTATTTTTTACATTGTAATCAAAGACCCAGAGTTTGAAAATTGTATATAATACACTACATTTGAGGAACAAGGGGAAAGTAATTCTGCTTTGAAAATTGATAAACTTGTAACCTCACTTTTGAGAAAATGGCCCTTGAATGTTTTGGTAAACCTGGAGAGTTCTTCTTTGTCTACACCCATTCTGCATAGTTCACACCCTCTTAAGTCTTAGCCCCACCCATCTCTTGAGGGACTCACATGTGAAGCCATGTTCTAAACAACCAAAGATTTCAAGACTAATGGCTGGGTTATTCTACGAGTGTGTTCGTAAATTCAATCTGGAGTGCCAGAGTGCGCTCTGGGTGTTCGTAAACTGAAGAGCGTTGTCAGGTCGTCCGTTCGTAAATTCAGAGTGTTTCACTCTCGGAGCTTTCAGAGTGCACACTGGACGCTCTGGCAGAAGAGTAGAGTTGATACAAGCATTCTGACCTAACAATAGCAGTCAAGCACCCAAGCTCACTGGCTGACGTTGGCTAGCTTGCTAGCTATTTCCAGACACAAATGAGTGATCAGCTCACACTGTGTAACCGCTCTCGTTTGTTGACTGAAGAGTGGACCAAGACACAGCGTGGAAAGTGTTCATGATTTTAATATTCAAAAAACACTCAAACAAAATAACAAACGTGAAAACGAAAGCGAACAGTTCTGTCAGGCAAAAAACACTAAACAGAAAACAAGATCCCACAAAACCCAAAAGGAAAATGACAACTTATATGTGATCCCCAATCACAGCTGCCTCTGATTGGTAACCACACACGGCCAAAAACAAAGAAATAGAAAACATAGACTTTCCCACCCGAGTCACACCCTGACCTAACCAAACATAGAGAATAGAAAGGATCTCTAACGTCAGGGCGTGACAGTACCCCCCCCCCCCCCCCTCCAAAGGTCCAAAGGTGCCACAAACCTGAACCTATAGGGGAGGGTCCGGGTGGGCTTCTACTCTCGGTCGGGGCTCCGATGCTGGACGCAGTCACCACTCCGCTTGAGGCTCCCCCCACTTTGGTGGCCCCTCTGGTGCAGGGATCGTCGCCGGGACCTCCGGACCGTAGATCGTCGCTGCAGGCTCTTGACCGGGCACCGTCGCTGGAGGCTCCGGACCGCGGATCGACACTGGAGGCTTCGTGCCATGGATCATCACTGCAGGCTTCGTGCCATGGATCATCACTCCAGGCTCCGGGCCATGGATCATCACTGGAGGCTTCGTGCCATGGATCATCACTGGAGGCTTCATACCAATGATCATCACTGGAGGCTTCGTGCCATGGATCATCACTGGAGGCTTTGTGGCATGGATCATCACTGGAGGCTTCGTGCCATGGAACATCAATGGAGGCTTCGTGCCATGGATCATCAATGGAGGCTTCGTGCCATGGATCATCAATGGAGGCTTCGTGCCATGGATCATCAATGGAGGCTTCGGGCCATGGATCATCACTGGAGACTTCGAGCCATGGATCATCACTGGAGGCTTTGTACATGGAGCCGGAACAGGTCTCACCGGACTGAGGAGACATACTGGAAGCCTGGTACATGGGGCTGCCACGACACGACACTGGATACCCACTTTATCTCAGTGAGTGTGGAGAGCTGGCACAGGACGCACTGGCCTATGAAGGCGCACTGGAGGCATAGTGCGTAGAACCGGCGCAAGATATACTGGACCGTGGAGGTGCACTGGAGGTCTGGAGCGTAGAACTGGCACAACGGGTCCTGGCTAAATCCCCCCTGTAGCACAGCAAGTGCGGGGAGCTGGAACAGGCCGCTCTGGGTTGTCCTGGCGAACTGGGGATAACGTGCGTAGAGCTGGCGCAGGATATCCTGGGCCGAAGAGACACACCGGAGACCAGGAGCGCTGAGCCGGCACAATCCGTCCTGGCTGAATGCCCACTCTAGCACGGCAACTGTGGGGAGCTGGAACAGAGAGAATCAGGCTGTGAATGCGCACTGGAGACACCATGCGCATCATCGCATAACACGGTGCCTGACTGGTCACACGCTCCCCACGGTAAGCACGGAAAGTTGGCTCAGGTCTAAACCCTGACTCCGCCACTCTCCCCGTGTGCCGGCCCCCACCAATTTTTTTGAGCTGTCTCTCTGGCTTCCGTCGTTGTCTTAACTCCTCATTTTGTCGCCGTTCCTCACTCGTTGCCTCCGCCTGCTTCCATGGCATGGTCTTGTCCTCTGCTATTACCTCTTCCCAGGTCCAGGATGTCCTCCAATCCCTTTTCTCCCGGGCTCAGGATCCCTGCTCCTCCTGGCCACGCTGGTTGGTCCTTTGTTGGTGGGATCTTCTGTAACGGCTCTCATCGAAAGGAGTGGACCAAGACCCAGCGTGGAAAGTGTTCATGATTTTAATATTCAAAAAACACTCAAACAAAATAACAAACGTGAAAACGAAAGCGTACAGTTCTGTCAGGCAAAAAACACTAAACAGAGAACAAGATCCCACAAAACCCAAAAGGAAAATGACAACTTATATGTGATCCCCAATCAGAGACAACGATAGACAGCTGCCTCTGATTGAGAACCACACAAAAATAAAGAAATAGGAAACATAGACTTTCCCACCCGAATCACACCCCGACCTAACCAAACATAGAGAATAAAAAGGATCTCTAAGGTCAGGGTGTGACACTCTGAACATTTTACTCTCCCTAGCAAAGCTGGTTAGGCTGTTTTTGTAATCCAGAGCGTTGATGACTGTATCTGTGCTGCTGGCAACAATTTAACTATGCTTTTCTAGCTAGCGAGCCAGCCAGCTAATGTTAGCTAGCTAGCTAACAGTACGCTTTAACTTAAAAACACATTTCTGACAAAATTAGAAATGTGTAATATCTGAAAATGTAGCTAGCTAGACGCTTCTCCCTCTCTGTCACGGATACCATGGTTGCCCTTAGTTTGAAGATGTAATCCGGAGATATTTGCAATCTCCTTACCTATCATACTCCAATTCCACCGGGCATTACCTACACATACTGACCAGCTCATGTTATAGACAGAAGCATGCTACATGGCAGACCAATCAGAACCCATCTCTCAGCATGTCCAGCCCATCTATTATCTCAGCCAATCATGGCTAGTGGGAAGGTTCCTCACTTTTTCCGTGGCTAAACCAACTAGATTCGTAATTTAACCATTTTATTTGTATTTACAGATGGAAAACAAGTTTGTTATTAAGGCACATGAAAGTTCATATATTCCAGAAGGCATTTCTGCCCAAAAATGCATTCTTCTAAATAAAAAAGTTTACATTCAAATGGCTTTCCTGTGAAGTCGAGATGCGACATATGCCTAGTTTCCTGAAATGAGTCACAAATGGACCTACAGCTGGGGTAAGATTCTTCCATCATTCACACACGGTAGACATAGTGTAAACCACCATGTTGTCAACAAAACGCTATCCTCAATGCTTAAGTTGAGTGATGTGTGTGGCTCAATTTGTGGAAATTCTATGATCAGTCATCCTCTTTAATGTTCTGATTCACAGACACACGATGACACTGACTTGAATGCTGCAACTGAGACGGAATGACGTCGAGGGACACACACAGAGACCCCGAGAATGACTGGACATGGGCTGGATATTTGTGACAACGACCTAAAAGGGGTGCAGAAGCACCCCATTTTTAGTCTATTTCATGGCCAACCATCTCTCTAGCTACCCCTTATTCCACACTATGCCATTATGCCATTTGGTCCCTCTATTTCGGACACTTTGGAACTCTCCATCACCCTACCTTAACCCATTTCCCCTATGCTGCTTCCTCCACTTGTTCTTCTTGATTTGATTACGTCTAGACTCACCTGTGTAATGCTGTCCTCCTGCTTGATCTTGGGTTCAGACTGAATGCAGTGGTAAATGTGCTGCTCACAATTGACAGCAGCAAAATTGACAAGAAGGGTGTTGATATAGCTGCGTTTAGGCATGGCTCCTTGTTCTGAGTCTGTTAATTGTGTTTCTCATTGTGCTGGAGTTGACCTAGTAATTTATATAAGCATCCAGTTTCTCCATTTGTAACCCACCTACCAAAATCACAATATGCTGCTTTACATGTTGTATTATTTGTGCTGGCCTAATTCCTAAAATGGGAAACATAGAAGAATCTGTTCGCTCTCGGATAGTAATAATAGTTCATATGGTGCTCTTCGATGTCCCAGGTGTGTGGCATTGATGAATAAATCATTTCATGTTTACTTCAAGTCAATTACTTATATTTTATGTTATGCATATGTATGCATTGTTCGCTATTTAGATTTCTTTAAAACAATTAAAATTATGGAGCTCAGGTGTTTGATGTGATTGATGGGTGATTGGTGCATTCTTGTCAAACAAATATGCTTATTAATTTATTATTTAACAAGTTAGTTCTGAATTTCTTTAATACAGTAGAGCATTCTGACACCATGAATTGAAATAGAGTTCACTTCGTTCATATAGTTGTTAGAAATTATAAGGGATTAAATATAGACCTAAAGGAGAAGAGGATCTGGTAATAAGGGTAGTTACCTTGTCCAAGAGAGATTTACAGGGTTATCAAAAAATCTCCACCTACATGAAACCTTGTTTGAAGTTGTTCTAAAATCCCCTATGGGAAAAATGATTGGTGAACTATTGGAACCATTTCCGTGTTTGACCGCTAGGTTTTATGGATATTATGATGCGTCCATTGTGGGGCTCTATAGATCAGAGCAGACACTGTGTTTGCACAGGAATTACCATCGCCATATGGTCATGCATTATACACTATAAAGCAAATTAACCCATAAACAGGGAAAATATTTCTGAAACAAATTTGTGCTTAGTATGCAAATAATGTGTGTTACTGTTTATACAACTCATATGTACATTTGTTTATTCTACTGAAGCAATTAGTTGTGTGGTCCCTGCAATGAGTCTGTTTCGAAATAATCTGTGGGTCATTAAGATTAAGGGCTCTATTTTCGGCTGGCGTTAAGGCGGCACTAGTTTCAAAAGTATGTTTGTTTGCAATTTCGTCATGTAAAAACTGGCACACTGGCATTTTGCAGCCCCAACGCCAGGTTTGGCAATTTACCTGTCTAACATCAGTACACTAATTTCAGGCAGCGCTGGTAGGGATTATTAAGACCAACCAAAAACTGTTTTTAGTGGTAACGCAGTTGTTTATGTCATGAATTTTGACAGCGGAAACCCAGCCTATCCAGACGAGACGCACAGTGCCCATATGCGCATTAAACAAGAGTAGCCTAATGTGCTTTTGGTGCCTGTATAAATTGTATTTAAAAACGTAAAAAAGTTATGTTTTTTTCCATTTTGTTTTATTTGGTTAAAAACCAAGCATAGCCTCCCCTCCTCTCAATTAAGGCTTTTTTTGTCATGCCCAATGCAATCGCAAAGTAGTCAATACTCTCGATAAAGGGTTTGGCTCTTGAGACTGCCTGGAAATAAGTCTTAATCACCAAACCTTTATTAAAATATAACATTTGAGAGGACTAAAACAGTGAGCTGACGTTCCCTTTTTATCTATGCATTGTAAGCACGCCCACATTATTTTATACATGCAGGTCCCATTATGGACATGCGTAAAACCCTCGCTATGATTTAGGCTACGTGTCCATGCCCATCATGAAATGTGACATGAGAACCTCCGTGAATACTGTTGAACCTCATATTTAGAAGTTATCTGTAACAATTGCTTCTTTTCCATTTCAAAAGTTCAAAACCCAAGCCCTTCCTTAGGCCTACCATAACGAAGGCTGGTTCAAAAGCAATCCGTGTCTTTTTTAGGCTGGCGATTTTATGATATCGTTACATTTTACATTTGTAATTGTTTAAAAAACAAACATATTGCTTGTTTTTCGTTTAATTTTATTACAACCAATCTTCTTACACCATGCCCAAACTGCGCGTCCGTGTGTGCCATCATGCTCAAAAAGATTTTGTCCCCCCACAACAAACGCGATCACCACACGCAGGTTGAAATGTCAAAACGAACTCTGAACCAATTGTATTACTTTGGGTATAGGTTGAAAAGCATTATAAACATTTATGCAATTTAGCTAGCTATCTTGCAGTTGCTAGCTAATTTGTCCTATTTAGCTAGCTAACTTACTGTTGCTAGATCATTTGTCCTGGGATATAAACATTGAGTTGTTATTTTACCTGAAATGCAAGGTCCTCTACTCCGACAATTAATCCACACATTAAACGGTCAACAGAATCCTTTCTAGTCATCTCCTCCTTCTAGGCTTTTTCTTCTTTGGACTTTATACATGGCGATTGGCAACTAACTACTAACTAACTTTCATAATAAGGTGTATTACCAAAACTGACCTCAGTTCATCTTTCAATCACCCATGTAGGTATAACCAATGAGAAGATGGCATGTGGGTATATGCTTCTAAAAGCCAACGAGGAGGTGGAAGAGGCAGGACTTGCATTGCATTCTGCGTTACAAATAGAAGCAACTTCTATTTTAGCGCCTGGCAACGCAGATGCTTGTTGGCGTGTGTGAGCAGTGTGGGTGCAATGATTGAATAACATGTATGTGTACATTGTGTACAGATCTGTAAGATGGTTCTGATTATCTTCATAAAACATAGGCCTATTTGGGAGCAGTGTAACGGTGAGTGGACATTCTCACTTTCTATCTATACGGAATCTTTGTCCAGCTACTGTGAAAAGTTTGGATTTGCATACAACCCTCCATAGTCTGCGTTGTTTTAATATTATATGCCCACGGGGAGAAATGATGATGCCTGTAAGTGTGACATAGCCTATATAAAACAAGTTTTTTTTTGTATTCTTTTAAATTTTTAGACCTCATCAATAATGAATTAAATCTTGCTTATTGACAATGTTTGCCATAATGCAATTTACAGTAGGCTTAGCACCTATATCAGTGTTAATGCTATTGAAGCCATGCAATTACTTAGAACAATGTGGACTGCAAATGGGTTCAAGTTAACACATTTACCAAGTTAACATATTTACCATATTATTTTGTTTCTGTAAGCCATTTAACACACTATAAAGGACTAACATTGGAAGTGGAGTTGATTCGAAGGCAATACATAAAATACTGTAAACACACAACTTGAAACAAACACATACAGTGCCTTCAAAAAGTATTCAGACCCTTAACTTTTCCACATTTTGTTACGTTACAGCCTTATTCAAAAATGTATTAAAACACATTATTTCAGCAATCTACACACAATACCCCATAATGACAAAGCCAAAACAGGTTTTTAGAAATGTTAGCAAATGTATTAAAAATAAAACACAGAAATATCTTATTTACATAAGTAATCACACCCTTTGCTTTGCGGTCAGGTGCATCCTTTTTCCATTGATTATCCTTGAGTTGTAGAAACATCTCGATTGGAGTCTACCTGTGGTATATTTAATTGATTGAACATGATTTGAAAAGGCACACACCTGTATATATAAGGTTGACAATGCAGTACAGTTGACAATGCATGCCAGAGCAAAAACCAATCCATGAGGTCAAATGAATTGTCCGAGACAGGTTTGTGTCGAGGCACAGATCTGGGGAAGGGTACCAAAACATTTCTACAGCATTGAAGGTCCCCAAGAACACATTGGCCTCCATCATTCTTAAATGGAAGAAGTATGGAACCACCAAGACCCTTTCTAGAGCTGGCTGCCCGGCCAAACTGAGAAATGGGGGAAAAAGGTCAAGGGGTCTAAATACTTTCCGAAGACACTGTATTTCGCCATGGAGCACGTTCTGATTGGTCAGTGAGGGGCCAAGCCTCGACACACCTACTACTTGTTTATCCATCAAAACCTAGCTCTTTCGCGCCAACGCCAACAAGTGCGCCGATAATTGTGAAAGTGAAAATAGCTAAAATATTTATTACACACCCCTGAACCTATAGTGCTACTGCCTGCGTTTAGATACCATTTCGTTAGGTTTGTTACAATACAGCGTCTAGTCTATCTGACTGACCACTCCCGCCCACAGCATGGAGAATGCAGACCAAGACTTAGGGATCTCTGCCAGTGCCCGCAGGTCCCACGGGAATGCCGCTCTCTATGCCATGTATTTGCATTGTGAGCAGTGTGACTGTGGCATATTTCCTTTTCATTGGTTGGTTGGGATGAATTCATCATTTTGTGATTGGGCCACCCTAGAATCCAATGCAATACACACCAGGGCTGTGTCCCAAATGACACCCTATTCCCCACATATTGCATCCTATGGGTCCTCGTCAAAAGCAAATGCACAAACACTGTCTTTCTCTGTTACTCTTCGCTGCCAAAGATGTGTCTGTCATCTATACCGCCCCCTTACATTTCTCCACACATCCACTCCACAATTACAAGTTAATGAGATACTGTTTAATTGCCAATTGTCCATTTACTTACATGCCCTCCTTCATTAGAAGATCACAGTGACTGCACAGCGGTGTGCCAGTCACGGAAAGGTTAATTGCAAATGACTGATAAATCGGACCTGACTTATTGATTCACAACCTTCTGCTGCTGCTCTCCGTCTCTCCGAGTTAGTTTTTGCTCTCTGAATATTTAATCTGTTTTACTCAAGTTTCTGTTTAAGTTGGATTAAAAGTTGTTTTTACAGTGCAAAAGGTTCACTTTCAAGGGGGAAAACGAGAGGGAAGGGACATTTCATTATATAGAACAAAATCTGAATCTCAATACTCACTTCTAAATGGAAATGAACAGAACTCTTATATTTTTATTTATTTTTGATTTCACCTTTATTTAACCACGTAGGCTAGTTGAGAACAAGTTCTCATTTACAACTGCAACCTGGCCAAGATAAAGCAACGCAGTGCGACAAAAAACAACATCACAGAGTTACACATGGGTGAACAAAAGTACAGTCAAAAACACAATAGTAAAATCTATATACAGTGTGTGCAAATGGAGAAAGGAGTTAACCTCTTTGATCTCTAGGGGCGCTATTTCATTTTTGGATAAAAAACGTTCCCGTTTTAAGCGCGATATTTTGTCACGAAAATATGCTTGACTATGCATATTCTTGACAGTTTTTGAAAGAAAACACTCTGAAGTTTCAGAATCTGCAAAGATATTGTCTGTAAGTGCCCCAGAACTCATTCTACAGGCGAAACCAAGATGATGCGTCAACCAGGAAATGAGCAGAATCTCTGAAGCTCTGTTTTCCATTGCCTCCTTATATGGCTGTGATTGCGCAAGGAATGAGCCTACACTTTCTGTCATCCCCCCAAGGTGTTAGCAGCATTGTGACGTATTTGTAGGCATATCATTGGAAGATTGACCATAAGAGACTACATTTTCCAAGTGTCCGCCTGGTGTCCTGCGTGGAATTCGGTGCGCAAACGCCAGCTGCTTGTACTTTTCCATTTGATTGAGGGGAGAAACCATGCTTCCACGAACGATATATCATTGAAGAGATATGTGAAAAACACCTTGAGGATAGATTCTAAACAACGTTTGCCATGTTTTCAGTCGATATTATGGAGTTAATTTGGAAAAAAGTTCGCGTTTTGAGGACTGAATTTTCATTTTTTTTTTGGTAGCCAAATGTGATGTGCAAAACGGAGCTATTTCTAATACACAAAGAATCTTTTTGGGAAAAACTGAGCATCTGCTATCTAACTGAGAGTCTCCTCTTTGAAAACATCCGAAGTTCTTCAAAGGTAAATGATTTTATTTGAAGGCTTTTATGTTTTTGTTGAAATCTTGCGTGCTGGATGCTAACGCTAATGCTAACGCTAAATGCTACGCTAGCTAGCCACTTTTACACAAATGATTGTTTTCCTATGGTTGAGAAGCATATTTTGAAAATCTGAGATGACAGTGTTGTTTACAAAATGCTAAGCTTGAGAGATGGCATATTTATTTCATTTCATTTGCGATTTTCATGAATAGTTAACGTTGCGTTATGGTAATGAGCTTAGGTCTGTAAATGGAATCCCGGATCCGGGTTTGGTAGACGCAACAGGTTAAGGCAATAAATAGGCCATAGTAGCGGAGTAATTACAATTTAGCAAATTAACAATGAAGTGATAGATGTGCAGATGATGATGTGCAAGTAGAAATACTTGTGTGCAAAAGAGCAAAAAAAGTAAATAAAAACAATATGGGGATGAGGTAGGTAGTTGGATGGGCTATTTACAGATGGGCTGTGTACAGCTGCAGCGATCGGTAAGCTGCTCAGATAGCTGATGCTTAAAGTTAGTGAGGGAGATATGTCTCCAACTTCAGCGATTTTTGCAATTTGTTCCAGTCCTTGGCTGCAGAGAACTGGAAGGAAAGGAGGCCAAAGGAGGAGTTGGCTTTGGGGATGACCAGTGAGATATACCTGTTGGAGCGCGTGCCACAGGTGGGTGTTGCTATGGTGACCAGTGAGCTGAGATAAGGCGGAGCTTTACCTAGCAAAGACTTATAGATGACCTGGAGCCAGTGTGTTTGGCGATGAATATGTAGCTAGGGCCAGCTGACGAGAGCGTACAGGTCGCAGTGGTGAGTGGTATATGGGGCTTTGGTGACAAAATGGATGGCACTGTGATAGACTGCATCCAGTTGGCTGAGTAGAGTGTTGGAGGCTATTTTGTAAATGACATTGCCGAAGTCGAGGATCGGTAGGATAGTCCGTTTTACGAGGGTATGTTTAGCAGCATGAGTGAAGGGGGCTTTGTTTGCGAAATAGGAAGCCGATTCTAGATTTAATTTTAGATTGGAGATGCTTACCCTCTAGCGTCAAGCAATCCCGTATCCGGGAGCGTAATCATAGCCTCAAGCTCATTACCATAACGCAACGTTTTCTATTCATGAAAATCGCAAATGAAATGAAATAAATATATTCAAACACAAGCTTAGCCTTTTGTTAACAACACTGTCATCTCAGATTTTCAAAATATGCTTTTCAACCAAAGCTACACAAGCATTTGTGTAAGAGTATTGATAGCCTAGCATAGCATTAAGCCTAGCATTCAGCAGGCAACATTTTCACAAAAACAAGAAAAGCATTCAAATAAAATAATTTACCTTTGAAGAACTTCGGATGTTTTCAATGACGAGACTCTTAGTTAGATAGCAAATGTTCATTTTTTTCCAAAAATATTATTTGTGTAGACGAAATAGCTCCGTTTTGTTCATCACGTTTGGTCAAGAAAAACACCGGAAAATGCAGTCACTTACAACGCCGAACTTTTTTTCCAAATTAGCTCCATAATATCGACAGAAACATGGCAAACGTTGTTTAGAATCAATCCTCAAGGTGTTTTTCACATATCTATTCGATAATCTATCAGTGGTGGCAGTTGGCTTCTCATCAGAAGCAAACGGAAAAATACTGCAGCTGGAGATTACGCAATAATTGCAACGGAGGACACCAAGCGACCACCTGGTAGATGTAATCTCTTATGGTCAATCTTCCAATGATATGCCTACAATTACGTCACAATGCTGTAGACACCTTGGGGTAAAAAAAGGGAAAACATAAGCTGACTCCTAGCTCCTTCACAGCCATATAAGGAGTCATTGGCATGAGGCGGTTTCAAAAAATGCGGCACTTCCTGATTGGATTTTTATCTGGGTTTCGCCTGTAACATCAGTTCTGTGGCACTCACAGACAATATCTTTGCAGTTTTGGAAACGTCACAGTGTTTTCTTTCCAAAGCTGTCAATGATATGCATAGTCGAGCATCTTTTCGTGACAAAATATCTTGTTTAAAACGGGAACGTTTTTCATCCAAAAATTAAAATAGCGCCCCCTATATCCAACTAGTTCATATGAATCTGGAAGGAGGGTTTACACTCTAGCCAGACACCTAGGTATTTGTAGTTGTCCACACATTCTAAGTCAAAAAACCTTCCGGAGTAGTGATGCTAGTCAGGTGGGCTGGTGTGGGCAGCGATCGGTTGAAGTGCATGCATTTACTTTTACTATCATTTAAGAGCAGTTGGAGGCCACGGAATGAGTATTGTATGGTTTAGAAGCTCGTTTGGAGGTTTGATAACACAGTGTCCAAAGGAGGGCCAGATGTATACAGAATTTTGTCGTCTGCGTAGAGGTGGGTCAAGGAATCACCCGCAGCAAGAGTGACATCATTGATATATACAAAGAAAACAGAGTCGGCCCTATAATTGAACCCTGTTGTACCCCCATAGACTTGGCAGAGGTCCGGACAACAGGCCATCTGATTTGACACACTGAAATCTATCTGAGAAGTAGTTGGTGAACCAGGCGAGGCAGTCATTTGAGAAACCAAGGCTGCTGAGTCTGCCGATAAGAATATGGTGATTGATAGAGTCGAAAGCCTTGGCTAGGTCAATGAAGACGGCTGCACAGTACTGTCTTTTATCAATGGCGGTTATGATATCGTTTAGTACCTTGAGCGTGGCTGAGGTGCACCTGTGACCAGCTCAGAAACCGGAATGCACAGCAGAGAAGGCACGGTGGGATTTGGAATGGTCAGTTATCTGTTTGTTAACTTGGCTTTCAAAGACTTTAGAAAGGCAGGGCAGGGTGGATATAGGTCTGTAACAGTTTGGGTCTAGAGTGTCACCCTAGCAGAGACTTGTAGTTGACCTGGAGCCAGTGTGTTTGGCACGAGTATGAAGTGAAGGCCATCCAACGAGAGCGTACAGGTCGCAGTGGTGGGTAGTATATGGGGCTTTGGTGACAAAACGGATGGCACTGCATCTAATTTGTTGAGTACATGGATTGTTTAAGTTTTGTAGGCTAGGCTACCTATTTCATTATTTAATTTATAGATCAAACCTTAACAGTCATTCTGATCAGTGGTTTAGATTATTGTGTAGATTATTGTGTTGCCTTCCAGCAGTTCTGAATTTGCGATGCACCTGACTGTTCACGTTTTTCTTTGCAATTTCAACATTTGAAAAGTGTCGGTGTGTGTACTAGGCTATTTGATTTAATGTATATGTTACAGCACTTTGCTTTCATTTATAAATATGTTGTAAGGGTAACAAATGATCTGTTCCTGTCTTCAGAACTTTTTAATAGGCTAGATGGGCTATATGGCCTACTACGGTACAGGTAGAATGTGATAGTCTGTCTATAACCAGCCTGAGTAGGCCTATAACTCCATTCCTATTCTATTCAGAGTATAGAGAAATTAATCAAACTGGAAATGAGCTATTATCAGGCTTGTTTAATGCGATGTTTGTCTGGTGAATTTGGAAAAGTCAACCCGCACTCTGCCCCGCCCCACACACTCAGCCAGTATGGAGCCGCTATAGAGTTGTGAGCATACTGCATACTTTTTACTAAACAGAACTTGCTAAATAGAACGCGATGATGAGTAAATAGTATGCTAGTATGGGTATTTGGATACGACCAGAGTCTATTATGGAAGAACAGAAAACTGTCTGCAAACAAAGGCAGGCCTTTTTATTCCATTTATCTATAACTGGCATCCTCACTATCTTTCCTGCAATACAGTCAGTGAACTATGAAAGTAACAATGTTCAATGGTTGTACCAGTTTGAGTTATTTGTGTCACGGGCGGTAAATGTGACACCTGCCACACACAATTGTGTAGGCTTTTCTGTTATTGCCGTCTTGCCGTTTCCCTGATTTCCAAACACATTTTATTTTCCCCTAATTCTTGTTGAATAATGTCAACGTTGCTTGAGAAATAAGATGCCCCCTATTCGACATGTGCAACATGTGCATTTCCGTCTGAATGTGGGAGGCTTCTTGATTCTGATACAAATACAGAGAACAACCTTGGAATTAATAGAAATATCGAAGACTACTTAGTGCTCGACAATCAGGTACATTTGCAAGTGGCACACCAGGCCAGTGCCAATTGAAAGCTACTGTCTCGAATGAAAACAATACTGGCCCGGGTCAAGATCTGACTGGAAAGCGAATTACACATTCATAGTTTAAATAGCAGTTGATAATATCTAATTTTGCAGGCTGAGCAAGTAGCCTATGCAGGATTCAACAGATTAGCGCAACACCCTTCAATTGAAACAGCGGGAAACCAACAAAATCGAAACAGCGGGAAACCAACTAAATCGGCTACAAAAAAAACGAATCAGAAATCACAGGATAATATTAGAGAACCATAACTTCAATATTTTTCAAGTACCAAATAGCCAAGAGGAAATGTCAGATTTTCAAGGTAGGCTATTCCATGATGACTGAATTGCGCATTGCAAATATTCAACCAAGACATTGAACTTTTTAACCATTTTCCCATTCTTGCCTTTGTCTTGACTTGCCTTGATGTTCCAAGATAGTGTAGCAGTAGGACGTGTGTGTTTGTCTTTGTCTTATCCAGTGTTGTATCCCGTGTAAATAGCCGGTCTTTTTAATTTGTATCTTAATCTCACTTTCTATCTACGAACTAAATATTGTGGTACGGTTCTGCTATTTTTATTCCTTATAACTGGAACTTCCATCAGGAGATAGCCAGCTAACTAGCTACCAGTCTTTGTTAGCCATGGCTAGCGGTTTTCACCTTTTTCTCAGTCACCAGCTCGGACAACACCTGCCAGTCTGCACAGCGCGACATCAACCCAGAGCATATCGGACTGCTTCTCTTACCACATCAATGGATTCCTGCCTCTGTCCCGAAGCAAGCACCAGCTAGCCTTGAGCTAGCCTCGAGCTAGGCCCATATACCAGCTAATTCTAGGGCTACAATACCTCCTTTGCCAATTGGCCTGGACCCTTTATTGTTGACTTGGAGCCCCGCCGATCCATCACGACTGGACTGCCGACGTGATCTCAACAGGCTATTCTGTTACGATATCTCCGAAGAACCGGCCCGCTAGCATTTCTGAACACTGTGTCCCCTGCTCGCCTAGCGTAGTAGTGACTACCGAACGGCACCCTGACTCACCTATTGCTGCTCTTTTGACCCTACGATCACTCGGCTACACAGCTGATGCCCCCCGGACTGTTTCAATAACATGGTACCTCATTTTTGTTTACCCGTCTTCCCCAGCCTCGAACTCCGGTCCTATATGTACCTAACTGACCCCCTCTGCCCATTCATCACCATTTACCCGTTGTTGTCTTAGCTCTCCTGATCAACATCTGTGATTGCTTTATGCCTCTCTCTAATGTCAATATGCCTTGTCTACTGCTGTCCTGGCTGGTTCTTATTGTTTATTTCACTGTAGAACCCTCAGTCCCGCTCAAAATGCCTTAGATGGCTCTTTTGTCCCACCCTACACACATGGTGGAGGCTTAACTGGTGCATCCAGATACGAAACCTCTCGCATCGTCACTCAACGCTTAGGGTTACCTCCACTGTACTCACATCCTACCATACCATTGTCTGTACATTATGCCCTGAATCTATTCTACCACACCCAGAAATCTACTTATTTTATTCTCTGTCCCCACTGCACTAGAAAACCAGTTCTTATAGCCTTTAGCCATACCCTTATCCTACTCCTTTATTCCTCTGGTGATGTAGAGGTGCTATCATTTGTTGACTTCTGTAACCGTAAAAGCCTTGGCTTCATGCATGTTAACATCAGAAGCCTCCTCCCTAAGTTTGTTTTAGTCACTGCTTTAGCACACTCAGCCAACCCTGATTTCCTAGCCGTCTCTGAATCTTGGTTTAGGAAGGCCACCAAAATTCTGAAATTTCCATCCCGACCTACAACATTTTCCACCAAGATAGAACTGCCAAAGGGGGTGGAGTTGCAATCTACTGCAGAGAGTTCTGTCATGCTATCCAGGTCTGTGCCCAAACAGTTCGAGCTTCTTCTTTTAAAATCCATCTTTCCAGAAATAAGTCTCTCACTGTTGCCGCTTGTTATAGACCCCCTCAGCCCCCAGCTGTGCCCTGGACACAATATGTGAATTAATTTGACCCCTTTTATCGTCAGAGTTCGTTCTGTCAGGTGACCTATTCTGGGATATGCTTAACACCCCAGCAGTCATACAATCTAAGCTAGATGCCCTCAATCTTACACAAATTATCAGGGAACCTACCATGTACAACCCTTAATCCGTAAACACGGGCACCCTCATATATATCATCCTGACCAACCTGCTTTCTAAATACACCTCTGCTGTCTTCAACCAGGATCTCAGCGATCACTGCCTCAGTGACTGCGTCCATAATGGGTCCACGGTCAAACAACCACCCCTCATCACTGTCAAACGCTCCCTAAAACACTTCAGCGAGCAGGCCTTTCTAATCGACCTGGCCCGGGTATCCTGGAAGGATATTGACCTCATTCCGTCAGTAGGGGATGCCTGGTTGTTCTTTAAAAGTGCTTTTCTCACCATCTTCATTAAGCATGCCCCATTCAAAAAATGTAGAACTAAAAACAGATATAGCCCTTGGTTCACTCTGGACTTGACTGCCCTTGACCAGCGCAAAAACATCCTGTGGCATACTGCATTAGCATCGAATAGCCCCCGCGATGTTAAACTTTTCAGGGAAGTTCTGAACCAATATACACAGGCAGTTAGGAAAGCAAAGGCTAGCTTTTTAAACAGAAATTTGCATCCTGTCGCACAAACGCAAAAAAGTTCTGGGACACTGTAAAGTCCATGGAGATTAAGAGCACCTCCTCCCAGCTGCCCACTGCACTGAGGCTAGGAAACACTGTCACCACCGATAAATCTACGGTAATCGAGAATTTCAACAAGCATTTTTCTACGGCTGGCCATGTTTTCCACCTGGCTACCCCTACCCCGGTTAACAGCTCTGCACCCCCCCACAGCAACTTGCCGAAGCCTCCCCCATTTCTTCTTCACCCAAATTCAGATAGCTGATGTTTTGAAAGAGCTGCAAAATCTGGACCCCTACAAATCAGCTGGGCCAGACAAACTTGACCCTCTCTTTCTAAAATAATCTGTCGCAATTGTTGCAACCCCTATTACTAGCCTGTTCAACCTCTCTTTCGTATTGTCCGAGATCCTTAAAGATTGGAAAGCTGCCGCGGTCATCCCCCTCTTCAAAGTGGGAGACATTCTAGACCCAAACTGTTACAGAGCTTTATCTATCCTACCCTGCCTTGCTTAAGTCAATTTCACTGTTCATCCCCAAAGCCAACTCCTCCTTTGGCTGCCTTTTTTTCCAGTTCTCTGCTGCCAATGACTGGAACAAATTGCAAAAATCACTGAAGCTGTAGTCTTATATCTCCCTCACTAACTGTAAGCATCAGCTGTCAGGACAGCTTACCGATCATTGCAGCTGTACACAGCCCATGTAAATAGCTCACCTCATCCCCATATTGTTTGTTTTTCTTCTCCTTTGCGCCCCAGTATCTTTACTTGCACATTCATCTTCTGCACATCTATCACTCCAGGGTTTAATTGCTAAATTGTAATTATTTTGCCACTATTGCCTATTTATTGCCTTAACTCCCTAATCTTACTACATTTGCACACACTGTATGTAGATTTTTATTTTGTGTTATTGACTGTACGTTTGTTTATCCCATGTGTAACTCTGTGTTGTTTGTGTCGCACTGCTTTGCTTTATCTTGGCCAGCTCACAGTTGTAAATGAGAGCTTGTTCTCAACTGGCCTACCTGGTTAAATAAAGGTGAAATAAATAAAAAATACAATCATTTACTGGTAGATATCCTTAATTTGGAACATCTTTCCTACTCTTACCGCTGTAGGTCTTCAGTAAACTGCTCGAAGCGACAATCAGCTATTTGAGAGCTGCTCACTCTCTGCCGAAATATTATTTATAGGCTATACAGTTGAAGTCGGAAGTTTACATACACATAGGTTGGAGTCATTTAAACAAATCTTACAACTACTCCACAGATTTCTTGTTAACAAACTATAGTTTTGGCAAGTTGGTAAGGACATCTACTTTGTGCGTGACACAAGTATTTTTTCCATTCTATTTTTATTTCACTTATAAGTCACTGTGTCACAATTCCAGTGGGTCAGAAGTTTACATACACTAAGTTGACTGTGCCTTTAAACAGCTTGGAATAAATTCCAGTAAACGATGTAATGGCTCTAGAAGCTTCTGATAGGCTAATTGACATAATTTGAGTCAATTGGAGGTGTACCTGTGGATGTATTTCAAGGCCTACTTTCAAACTCAGTGCCTCCTTGCTTGACATCATGGGAAAATCAAAAGAAATCAGCCAAGACCTCAGAAAGAAAATTGTAGACCTCCACAAGTCTGGTCATCCTTGGGAGCTATTTCCGAACACCTGAAGGTACCACGTTCATCTGTACAAACAATAGTACTCAAGTACAAACATCATGGGACCACTCAGCCATCATACCGCTCAGAAAGGAGCTGCGTTCTGTCTTCTAGAGATGAACATATTTTGGTGCGAAAAGTGCAAATCAATCCCAGAACAACAGCAAAAGACCCTGTGAAGATGCTGGATGAAACAAGTACAAAAGTATCTATATCCACAGTAAAACGAGTGCTATATCGACATAACCTGAAAGGCCGCTCAGCAAGGAAGAAGCCATTGCTCCAAAACCGCCATAAAAAAGCCACACTATGGTTTGCAACTGCACATAGGGACACAGATCATACTTTTTGGAGAAATGTCCTCTGATCTGATGAAACAAAAATAGAACTGTTGACCATCGTTATGTTTGGAGGAAAATGGGGCAGGCTTGCAAGCCGAAGAACACCATCCCAACCGTGAAGCACGGGGGTGGCAGCATCATGTTGTGGGGGTGCTTTGCTGCAGGAGGGACTGATGCACTTCACAAAATAGATGGCATCATGAGTGAGAAATGTATGTGGATATATTGAAGCAACATCTGAAGACATCAGTCAGGAAGTTAAAGCTTGGTCGCAAATGAGTCTTCCAAATGGACAATGACCCCAAGCATACTTCCAAAGTTGTGTCAAAATGGTTTAAGGACAACAAAGTCAATGTATTGGAGTGGCCATCACAAAGCCCTGACCTCAATCCCTTAGAAAATGTGTGGGTTAGTTAAATGAAATAGCCTAGTGGGCCACTGACGGGGATGATCGCCTGGCCCAGAGGGATTCGAAAACCTCCCCAGGCCAGCGGGCAGCCATGTAAGTCAAGCCCTGCTACCATGTGCCAACTACAAAATAAAGGAAGAGCAAGGATTGCTTTGGTCAGTAGATTTTTTTTAAGCAGAGATACATAGTAGTGACTCCCCCTCACTACTCAGTGAAGCATATATCCTCAATTGTCAATGTTAACTTGTAACTTGTGGAGTCATTTTTCACATCTACAACAGTATCCTTAGTTGAATGGAAAATGCATGTGTTTTCAATCATACACCCTAATAATGTAAGTATGTCATGATGACTTTCAACAAGATAGGGAGAATATATTTTCAATATGTGAATGGGACACATATTTCAAGGCCTTATTTTATAAGCACTATCCCCAGAGGGAATCAGACATAAAATGTAAAACAAAAGGTAAAGTTAAGATTTTACAAAGTTAACAACGTAAGAAGACAATATCAAGGTTCAGTAAACAGGAGTAGAGAAATACATTTTTTCTTGTTTTTATTCCCTGCTGAAATAACAGGTGCAAATGGCACAGGTGCAAACACTTTGTGACAAACCTTTTCTCTAACAGGCCCATCAAGAGGTATATTTTGTGCTGAGTGAACAAACACTGTTATTGATTTTCCCTAATTTTATAATTCATTACAATCCAGTCTGATATTTGATCCAATAGCATACTGTTATTGCTTAGGTCTTTGTGAGATAAAATCACAACCTGGGAGTTTGAGTTAACAAAACTCATTTGTTCCCATAGGATTAGCATTTTCTTCTTACTGAATTACCATCCTCATCAGGGTTGTCTACAAAGCAGAAAAAAACATGTCCAGTATGACCCAAAACAGACCAATACAAGAAAAACACAAACAAAATGTCTGACTAAAATAAACTACATTTCAGAAGGGTGGCGGTTTGATCAGACACAGTTTCACACTGTCTTTGTCTCTAAGAGGCTTCTTTAATAACGTGGTTGACATGGAGACCCGCAAGAACTGACGCCAAACATGGATGTGGGGCCTCCACAGAGAAGCGCAGAACTCTTGATATAAATAGTATGTTGCATGTTAATGTGATGGCCTTCCTGATGCGGAGGGTGTAATGACTGTGAAATGCATCTGAAAGCCAGGGCCATTTTGCCTTGCCGCTTGATATAACAGCTTAATGATACATCCTGACTCCCAGACAACAAGCGCCGAAGGAGCGGGGTGGTCAGGCCACAGCTGCCGAGATCCTCCCTCCCTCAAACCACCCACCACCCACCCTCACGCCAACTAGCCCCAATGAGATCTCTTTATTGATAATGGCACACACTGCCATCTCCATCTTGCCATATCTATTTTCTCTCCCCCGTTATATCTCTCTGTCTCTCTTTCCCTCTCTATACTCCTTCCTATCTCCTGGGCCCAGTTATCTATATGGATTTCGCTTATCGGATAGGATTAAATGCATAGAAATAAAATGAATAAAAAGGGAGTCCCCATTCAAGTCAATGATTTGTTCGTCATTCCAAAGACTTGAAGGAGATGGATTGGGGCTAAAGCCCTGCGTCAGACTAGCGTCCTGTCCAGGGGGTTCACTTGTACATCAACCTGCCTCACGCTAGAGAAACAGGCTCATGCCCCTATGGGCCGTTCTGGCTCAGACAAGGCTTACTTGCCAAGGCCTACTTACTTTACTTAATATGTGGACACTTTGGCAGAAATGCTGAAATATGTGACTTGTTTCAGGAAACTAGGCGTAAGTCGTGGGTCACTACTTCACAGGAGAGACATTTGAACATCAACAATTGTGTTAATCAAAATTAGTTTTGGGGCCGAAATGCCTTCTGGAACATGTGAACATGTGCCTTAATAACAAAATTGTATGCCATCTGTAAATACAAATAAAATGGTTAAATTACAAGCCTAGTTGGTTTAGCCACAGAAAAAGTGAGCAACCTTCCCACTAACCATGATTGGCTGAGATATTGAGTGGGCTGAACATGCCGAGAGATGAGTTCGGATTGGTCTGCCAGATAGCGTGCTTCTGACTATTTGAGCTGGTCAGTATGTGTAGGTAATCCCGTCTAAAGCGTCTTTAAAAAATATATTTTGCGTAGTAGAACTGCATAAGTGTTGCTCTCTACTTTCTCGGGGAACAAGTTTTGAAATCAGAGGAATTAGAGGAATTAGATGGAGATGGAGAAAACATCTGTCTAGCTAGCTACATTTTCAGATATTACACGTTTCTAATTTTGACAAAGTCATTTTCATTTCAAGTTCAAGTGTACTGTTAGTTAGCTAGCTAACGTTAGCTGGCTGTCTCGCTAGCTTACGTTATGTGTATAATCTTATTATACTTATCTCAGAGCCATTTGCTTTGCTAATTATAGCCTAATGTTAGCTAGCTAACATTGAACCTGGTTGGTTAGCTACCTGCAGATTCATGCAGGGTAGTAACATCATGAGTTGGGATTATGGTTCATTGTTTACCGAGCTAGCTAGCTCCATGTCTTAACTTCTTGCTCCTACCTGAGACGCAGATGTCTCATCTAGGCACCTGGAAATGCAAATGCGCTACGCTAAATGCTAAATGTACTCGTTAAAACTCAAACGTTCATTAAAACACACATGCAGGGTATTGAATTAAAGCTACACTCGTTGTGAATCTAGCCAACAAGTCAGATTTTTAAAATGCTTTTCGGCGAAAGCATGAGAAGCTATTATCTGATAGCATGCAACACCCCAATATACCTGAAGGGGACGTAAACAAAATAATTAGCGTAGCCGGCGCTACACAAAACGCAGAAATAAAATATAAAACATTCATTACCTTTGATGATATTCTTTGTTGGCACTCCTATATGTTCCATAAACATCACAATTGGGTCTTTTTCCCGATTAAATCCGTCCA
Organism: Oncorhynchus clarkii lewisi; assembly: GCF_045791955.1. NCBI lineage: Eukaryota > Metazoa > Chordata > Actinopteri > Salmoniformes > Salmonidae > Oncorhynchus > Oncorhynchus clarkii. The sequence continues at coordinate 31,364,222 of NC_092153.1, forward strand.
TGTATGCCCAAAATATCCATTTGTATAGCCTGTCTGGTTCAGGAAAAAAGCTCCCTTCCAACACGCAACGTCATTTTTTAAAATTATATAAGTTGCCTATATTCTTTGACAAAACACTTCAACCTACTTTTGTAACCCAACTTTAGGTATTTGTAAACGTTAATAAGCGATCAAATTGATCACTGGGCGATCTGTATTCAATAGCAGCTACTCAAGAAAACGATGTTCTTTGTCTCTCTTCCAAAATCGATTGCTGTATGCTGGACGAAATGAAGGATCTATTTGTCATTACACAAAGAATTTTTGTCAATGAAAATGACATTTTTGGCGACATCGTGTGGAAGTTGTAGGAACTGCAAGATCCCTGCTATATATTTTTGCTTGCAATAAACAATTCAGAGACTGGCGGATTAATACTTTTCTGTGGTTTTTGTGACCAGGTTTTTCTTGGGATTTCGCTTGCTGTTCACGTTCTGTTATAGTCACAGACATTATTTAACCAGTTTTAGAAACTTCAGAGTGCTTTCTATCCACACATACTAATCATATGCATATACTATATTCCTGGCATGAGTAGCAGGACGCTGAAATGTTGCGCGATTTTTAACAGAATGTTCGACAAAGTAGGGGGTAGACTGAAGAGGTGACTCCACTCTGCAAGTAACCATTTCAAATCAAATCAAATCAAATCAAATTGTATTTGTCACATACACATGGTTAGCAGATATTAATGCGAGTGTAGCGAAATGCTTGTGCTTCTAGTTCCGACAATGCAGTAATAACCAACAAGTAATCTAGCTAACAATTCCAAAACTACTACCTTATAGACACAAGTGTAAGGGGATAAAGAATATGTACATAAAGATATATGAATGAGTGATGGTACAGAGCGGCATAGGCAAGATACAGTAGATGGTATTGAGTGCAGTATATACATATGAGATGGGTATGTAAACAAAGTGGCATAGTTCAAGTGGCTAGTGATACATGTATTACATAAAGATGCAGTAGATGATATAGAGTACAGTATATACATATACATATGAGATGAATAATGTAGGGTATGTAAACATTATATTAGGTAGCATTGTTTAAAGTGGCTAGTGATATATTTGACATCATTTCCCATCAATTCCCATTATTAAAGTGGCTGGAGTTGAGTCAGTGTGTTGGCAGCAGCCACTCAATGTTAGTGGTGGCTGTTTAACAGTCTGATGGCCTTGAGATAGAAGCTGTTTTTCAGTCTCTCCGTCCCAGCTTTGATGCACCTGTACTGACCTCGCCTTCTGGATGATAGCGGGGTGAACAGGCAGTGGCTCGGGTGGTTGTTGTCCTTGATGATCTTTATGGCCTTCCTGTGACATCGGGTGGTGTAGGTGTCCTGGAGGGCAGGTAGTTTGCCCCCTGTGATGCGTTGTGCAGACCTCACTACCCTCTGGAGAGCCTTACGGTTGTGGGCGGAGCAGTTGCCATACCAGGCGGTGATACAGCCCGACAGGATGCTCTCGATTGTGCATCTGTAGAAGTTTGTGAGTGCTTTTGGTGACAAGCCAAATTTCTTCAGCCTCCTGAGGTTGAAGAGGCGCTGCTGCACCTTCTTCACGATGCTGTCTGTGTGGGTGGACCAATTCAGTTTGTCTGTGATGTGTACGCCGAGGAACTTAAAACTTACTACCCTCTCCACTACTGTTCCATCGATGTGGATAGGGTGGTGTTCCCTCTGCTGTTTCCTAAAGTCCACAATCATCTCCTTAGTTTTGTTGACGTTGAGTGTGAGGATATTTTCCTGACACCACACTCCGAGGGCCCTCACCTCCTCCCTGTAGGCTGTCTCATCATTGTTGGTAATCAAGCCTACCACTGTTGTGTCGTCCGCAAACTTGATGATTGAGTTGGAGGCGTGCGTGGCCACGCAGTCGTGGGTGAACAGAGAGTACAGGAGAGGGCTCAGAACGCACCCTTGTGGGGCCCCAGTGTTGAGGATCAGCGGGGTGGAAATGTTGTTGCCTACCCTCACCACCTGGGGGCGGCCCGTCAGGAAGTCCAGTACCCAGTTGCACAGGGCGGGGTCGAGACCCAGGGTCTCGAGCTTGATGACGAGCTTGGAGGGCACTATGGTGTTAAATGCCGAGCTGTAGTCGTTGAACAGCATTCTCACATAGGTCCAGATGGGTTTGGGCAGTGTGCAATGTGGTTGAGATTGCATCGTCTGTGCAGAATGTTAATGATGTCACTGGGACAACTGTTGATAGATGTAGCTGGTAAATTTGCTCTGGTTATCTACTCCGATTTCAGTGCACTCTCATCTGAGTGTGCCAGAGGGCAGAATAACTGACACATTTACGAATGCTCAACACCTGAATATGGCCGGTGTCAGTAAACGTTGGCAAAAAAACGTAAATTGTTGCCAGCAGCACAGTTTCAGTCACCAAAGCTCTGGATAACATCAAAACAGCCTACCCAGCTCTGCTAGGGCGAGTAAAATGGTCAGTGAGCTGTTCTCTCATTTGTGTCTGGAAGTAGCTAGCAAGCTAGCCAACATTAGCTCGGATCAACCCTTAAAGAGATGGTTGCAGCTAAAGTTTAAGAGGGTGTGAACGATGCTGAATGAGTGTAGACAAAGAAGAGCTCTTCAGTAGGTACCAAAACACTCAAAGGCTTTAATCCAATGTAAAAAAACACAATTTAAAATCTTTCTACATAAAACCGAATCAATGCGGTCGGTCACATATTGCAGTGTATACACCTTTGTTAATCTCTTGGAAAGGAATAGTTCTAATGTCAAAATTGCCATGAATACGCTATCAGTGATTCCTGTTTAATCTGGGGAACATTGTTTATTTTGATTAGAATAACTGATGCCTTTTTAAAGTATTTTTAAAGACCAGTGCCTAGGATGTAGCAACAGCACTCGACTACACTCAGACACACTTAAGATAAATGTAGGGGAACTTTCAAAATCTTCTCAAGATTTTGGAAGTTCTTTGCCTGTTATCATCAGAAACCCCAAGGATTTGCATTCCACTCTAATCAACACATTTGAACATCCAAATCTTACTTCCTTATACTGTGTCCGAACCCTTGAATTAAGAATTAGACAACGAGAGACGTGTAGCAAAACTGTCAAAAGAAATTAAAGCATTTCATTTGAATATTGTGTCTGTTCTGAGAAGACTTTCTTCTTGTTTTCTTGTTTTCGCAAAAGCGTACAGTTTCAAGCAATTCATGTTGTCAGCTTTGACAAATAACCAATCTTAGACTTGATGACATAATGGTTCACAATCATTTGTCTGATTAACTTATCTGTCAATAGGTTTATGTTCCATCAAGTAGTTTCATTTTACCCATCACAATGAATACAGTCCATGATAGAAAAGGCCAACAACCACATCAAGCTTATATGGGTGGATGAGACTTCGCACCACCTGGAGCAACTGACCATAATCAATACACTGTACTATAAAACAGTGGCACACCTTTCAGAAGGAACCAAAGGTCATTCAATGTCTATCGCAAAATACCTTATTTTAATAACTGTGTGTCATATTGAGACCAAGGGCTATATTTTAACAAAGCTATCGTAATGGTAAATCTAAGTGCAGGTGGTAGCGCTATAGGTTCAGGGGTGTGTCAGAACGTACTCACTAGCCAATCAGATTAAGCTCCATGGCGAAATATTTGGTTGCTTCAAGTTGTGTATTTATTTTATGTATTGCTTTGGAATCAACTGCAATTCCAGTGTTAGTCCGCCATAGTTTGTTAAATGGATTACAGCAACAAAATAACAAAATGTAGATCTATCTTTGATAAATATGTTAAATGTAGACCTACCTTTGCTCAGCAAGCACTTTGTGTAGGAGGAAACACCATACACCTGGTGACTGTCAGTGTGCATGCGCCTAGCCCGCCACAGGAGTCCCTACTGCGCGTTAGGACAAGGACATCTCAGCCGGCCAAACCCTGCCCTAACTTAGATGACGCTGGGACAATTGTGCATTGCCTCATGGGTCTCCCGGTCGCGGCCGGCACGGGTCTTGAACCAGCATCTGTAGAAATGCAGTTTTCACTGCTATGCAGTGTCTTAGACCACTGCACCACTCGGGAGGTTCCGTCCACAAAGTTTTTAATGCTTATCAATTGCTTATCAAAAAACTAAAATACTACACAGGACTCTTAAAGAATTTAATTTAAATGTTAATTGTATTTTTTGATCACAGAAACAATGCGGAAAATATGGAAAAAATAAATAAATAATGAAATGTTAATTATATAAAGCAGCCCCTGTAATTATCTGCCAGAGTAGCCCCAATCGGCCCGAGCCCCAAGTAATACATTTGGGCCATTTAACTCTCACCGGAATAGGCCCGAGCCCCAAGTGATACATTTGGGCCAAAAAACTCATACCAGAATCGTCCCGGGCTCAATACCCGCATCCTAGCCATAAGTAATACTGCGGAAGGGGGCCCAGACATGATGTCGGACGAGTGTGACGAAATTGCAAACTAACTTGTGTTTGACACAAACGCCGCCTTAACGCCAGCTGAAAATTGATCCCAAAGTCTATTTTTCAAATGAGCCCTGCACAATAAAAACACACAGATCAATACAAAACACAATAACAATACTAAATAACAAGACTTGATCATAAAAAACTAGCACAATCTTCACAATCTTCCACCACTAATGCTCCAAGTTCCCTAAAGGGTACCAGGCATTCAAGCCTGAGCCTCCTTTGCAACATATTCCACGTCTTTGGAGCATAAAAACTAAAAGCGTCTCTCCCTAAATCAGAAGCCACCCTTGGAATACCTCTAGCACTATCCAATCTTGTGTTCTTGTACTGTATTTTATTGTTTTGACCGTGTTTGTGTGTTTTCATCTATCAGTCACTCTTGTATCTTACATTAATAGGTAATGCAAACAAAACAAAATACATGCTATTTTCCAGTGACCTTGAAATTACTAGCCTGTTTTTAAATATATGTACAGGACCAGTCAAAGGTTTGGACACACCAACTCATTCCAGGAATTCTCTTTATTTTGACTATTTTCTACATTGTAGAATAATAGTGAAGACATCAAAACTATGAAAAAACACATATGGAATCATGTATTAACCAAAAAAAATATTTTTGATTTTAGATTCCTCAAAGTAGCCTCCCTTTGACTTGATGAAAGCTTTGCACACTCTTGGCATTCTCTCAACAAGCTTCATGAGGAATGCCTTTCCAACAGTCTTGAAGGAGTTCCCACATATGCTGAGCACTTGTTGGTTGCTTTTCCTTCACTCTTTGGTCCAACTCATCATCAACCATCTCTATTGGATTGAGGTTGGGTGATTGTGGAGGCCAGGTCATCTGATGCAGCACTCCATCACTCTCCTTGGTCAAATAGCCCTTACACAGCCTGGAGGTGTGTTTTGGGACATTGTCCTGTTGAAAAACAAATGATAGTCCCACTATCTGCAAAACAGATGGGATGGTGTATCGCTGCAAAATGCTGTCGTAGCCATGCTGGTTAAGTGTGCCTCGAATTCTAAGTAAATCACGACACTGTCACCGTCAAAATTTTTGACAATGACACAAATATTAACTTTCACAAAGTCTGCTGCCTCAATTTGTATGATGGCAATTTGCATATACTCCAGAATGTTATGAAGAGTGATCAGATGAATTGCAATTAATTGCAAAGTCCCTCTTTGCCATGCAAATTAACTGAATCCCAAAAAACATTTCCACTGCATTACAGCCCTGCCACAAAAGGACCAGCTGACATCATGTCAGTGATTCTCTCGTTAACACAGGTGTGAGTGTTGACGAGGAGAAGGCTGGAGATCACTCTGTCATGCTAATTGAGTTCAAATAACAGATTGGAGGCTTCAAAAGGAGGGTGGTGCTTGGAATATTTGTTACTCCTCTGTCAGCCATGGTTACCTGCAAGGAAACATGTGCCGTCATCATTGCTTTGCACAAAAAGGGCTTCACATGCAAGAATATTGCTGCCATTAAGATTGCACCTAAATCAACCATTTCTCTGATCATCAAGAACTTCAAGGAGAGCGGTTCAATTATTGTGAAGAAGGCTTTGGGGTGCCCAAGAAAGTCCAGCAAACGCCAGGACCATCTCCTAAAGTTGATTCAGCTGCGGGATCGGGGTACCACCAGTACAGAGCTTGCTCAGGAATGGCAGCAGGCAGGTGTGAGTGCATCTGAACGCACAGTGAGGCAAAGACTTTTGAAGGATGGCCTGGTGTCAAGAAGGGCAGCAAAGAAGCCACTTCTCTCCAGGAAAAAAATCAGGGACAGACTGATATTCTGCAAAAAGTACAGGGATTGGACTGCTGAGGACTGGAGTAAAGTAATTTTCCCTGATGAATCCCCTTTCCAATTGTTTGGGGCATCCGGAAAAAAGCTTGTCCGGAGAAGACAAGGTGAGCGCTACCATCAGTCCTGTGTCATGCCAACAGTAAAGCATCCAGAGACCATTCATGTTTGGGGTTGCTTCTCAGCCAAGGGAGTGAGCTCACTCACAATTTTGCCTAAGAACACAGCCATGAATAAAGAATGGCACCAACACATCCTCCAAGTGCAACTTCTCCCAACCATCCAGGAACAGTTTGGTGACAAACAAATGCCTTTTCCAGCATGATGGAGCACCTTGCCATGAACAAAACCTCGATATTTTGGGACCATGGCCAGGAAACTCCACAGACCTTAATCCCATTGAGAACTTGTGGTCAATCTTCAAGAGGCGGGTGGACAAACAAAACCCCACAAATTCTGACAAACTCCAAGCATTGATTATGCAAGAATGGGCTGCAGAAGTTAATTAACAGCATGCCAGGGCGGATTGCAGGAGCAAATATTGACTCTTTTCATCAACTTCATGTAATTGTCAATAAAAGCCTTTGACACTTATGAAATGCTTGTAATTATACTTCAGTATTGCATAGTAACATCTGACAAAAATATCAGCAGTTGGTTAGGAGCCCGTAAAATGCTATCCATCACCTCCGGCGACATTATATGCCATTATAGTATTGTATAGCTTTGGAATCGTGAAATTACGTACTTTTGAGGAAAATAGGCACAATTTTTTCGACATATACCCTGACTTTGAGAAGGGATTGCGTGACAATTATCTTAGCAATCGCGTGACGCGACATGACAACGTGAACGCAATTGGTCAACAGTCTGCTGGGTGGGGTGTTATACGTTACTTCATAAATTGGATTCCTATCTCGTTTCTATAATGTTTCTGGCAATGGCAGAAATGCAATGCACCCTGGACTAAAGAGGCAGACAAATAGGAAAAATGTGCTGGACTCTAAATTACACATTTCTCAAGGTAGAAATGTTGCAAAAATATGATCAATAGCTCATTCGCGAGAAGACATTCTCCTGAGTTATGACATTGGCCAGTAATGAAATCCAATGGTGGAAAATCACCCAATTGTCATACTTGAGTAAAAGTAAAGATAACTTAATAGAAAATGACTCAAGTGACTCCTTAAGTAGTACTTTCAAGTTTTTTTTTACTTAGGTACTTTACACCACTGTTGAAATCGTACATGTATGATAGATGTTTTTGCGATCTAAAAGTCGTGTTAACTAACCTCCAGACGAGCTTCAATGCCATACAATTCTCCTTCCGTGGACTCCAACTGCTCTTAAATGCAAGTAAAACTAAATGCATGCTCTTCAACCGATTGCTGCCCGCACCTGCCCGCCCGTCCAGCATCACTACTCTGGACGGTTCTGACTTAGAATATTTGGAAAACTACAAATACCTAGGTGTCTGGCAAGACTGTAAATTCTCCTTCCAGACTCACATTAAGCATCTCCGATCCAAAATTAAATCTAGAATCAGCTTCCTATTTCACAAAAAGCATCCATCACTCATGCTGCCAAACATACCCTCGTAAAACTGACCATCCTACCGATCCTCGATTTCGGCGATGTCATTTACAAAATAGCCTCTAACACTCTACTCAACAAACTGGATGCAGTCTATCACAGTGCCATCCGTTTTGTCACCAAAGCCCCATATACTACCCACCACTGCGACCTGTATGCTCTCGTTGGCTGGCCCTCGCTTCATACTTTTGGGGTGGCAGCATAGCCTAGTGGTATGAGCATTGGACTAGTAACCAAAAGGTTACAAGATCAAATCCCTGAGCTGACAAGGTACAAATCTGTCGTTCTGCCCCTGAACAAGGCAGTTAACCCACTGTTCCTAGGCCGTCATTGAAAATAAGAATTGCCTAATTAAATAAAGGTAAAATAAAAATACTCGTCACCAAACCCGCTGGCTCCAGGTCATCTACAAGTCTTTGCATATCAGAGCAAAAACCAAGCCATTTGGACGAAGGAATTGTACGTAGAGGTCCAAGACAGGATTGTGTCGAGGCACAGATCTGCAGCATTGAAGGTCCCAAAGAACATCATTTTTAAATGAACTAAGTGTGGAACCACCAAGACTCTTCCTAGAGCTGGCCCCCGGCCAAACTGGGAAATTGGGGGAGAAGGCCCTTTGTCAGGGAGGTGACTAAGAACACGATGGTCACTCGACAGAGTTCCAGTTCCTCTTTAGAGATAAGAGAACCATCCAGAAGGACAACCATCTCTGCAGCATTCCACCAATTAGGCCTTTATGGTAGAGTGGCCAGACGGAAGCACATGACAGCCCGCTTAAGAGTTTGCGAAAAGGCACCTAAAGGAGTCTCAGACCATGAGAAACAAGATTCTCTGCGCTGATGAAACTCTTTGGCCTGAATGCCAAGCGTCACGTCTGGAGGAAACCTGGCACCATCACTATGGTGAAGCACGGTGGTGGCAGCATCATGCTGTGGGGATGTTTTGCAGCGGCAGAGACTGGGAGACTAGTTAACGGAGAAAAGTACAGAGAGATCCTTGATTAAAACCTGCTCCAGGGTGCTCAGGACCTCAGACTGGGTGAAGGTTCAACTTCCAACAGGACAATGACCCTAAGCACACAGCCAAGACAAGGCAGGAGTGGCATGAGGACAAGTCCCTGAATGTCCTTGAGTTGCCCAACCAGAGCTCGGACTTGAACCCGATCGAACATCTCTGGAGGAACGTGAAAAAAGCTGTGCAGCAACGCTCCCCATCCAACCTGACAGAGCTTGAGAGAATCTGCAGAGAAGAATGGGAGGAACTCTCCAAATACAGGTGTGCCAAGCTTGTAGCGTCAGACTCGAGGCTGTAATCGCTGCCAAAGGTGCTTCAAAAGAGTACTGAGTAAACGGTATGAATACTTATGTAAATGTGATATTTAATTTCTAAAAACCTGTTTTTGATTTGTCAACATTGTGTATAGTGTGTAGATTGATGAGGGAAAAAACAATGTAATACATTTTAGAACAAGGCTGTAACGTAGCAAAATGTGGAAAAAGTCAAGGGGTCTTAATACTTTCCAAATGCACTTTATGTTACAAATATAGTGGTATAAGTTTTGTAGACTTTACCCTTTGCCAAAGTTTTTTTTGTTGTTGTTATTTTAGGAGTGCAAAGGCGAATTGAGTTATTGCACATGCTCAATTCACAGAGTAGACATTCCCTAATGGAAATATGCACATGTACTAGAACACACCAATAGGATCTTGTCTCTGCCCACCTCCTTGCTTGTTCTGCCCACTATGACTTATTTGTTCCCCTTTATAAACGACGGGCTGTGGTCTTCTTGGTTTAGTTATACAAATCTTTTCTATAACGGTACCTGTATGCAACTGTCTAGCTAGCTAGCTTTATAGCTAACAAAGCTAGCAATGAGAACAACTTGTTGTTACAGTTGAAGAAATTGGGTATGTACATCTTGGTTTTTTAACTATAGATGCTTAGTGTTGTATGGATTATGATTATTCACACAGACAGACCACTTTCAAAATAATCCTTTCCACTTGGCCAGACTGATTTAGTCACAGAAGACAGCTGTGTCGATACCAGCAGCTGTATTCAGGACAGTGCTGGAATTGAAAGCTGTAGCGACAATGTGCATGTTGTTCATGATGAAACGTTAGTAGATCCAATGGATCTTTCAAATATCTGTCTAGGCAAGATTCTGTATTTTCTCCGTGTCTAAATATCTTTGTGATTTCACATATTATTGATATTTATAGATTGCAAGGAACATTTATAGATTGCAAGGAACATGAAAGTTCAAGAAGGCATTTCAGAAAGAAAATACATTTTGCCTCTCCTGTGAAGTAGTGACAGCTTTCTGTAACGGGTCACATTTGTTGGGGCAGAGAAAGGGAAGTGCCACCTTTCAGAGATTTGACCGTTTTCCAGAACTTAGCTTACAGTCAGGGTGTTTACATAGTAATCAGATTTGGCCTTTCTAATCACTGTTACTCATAGTAATAGTGATTACTATGAGTTGCCTAAAAGACTGCCAAGGCCTAAGCAGCAGCTCTCTTGTGTATAACTTCAGATAAATCAGAAGTGAATGAAGCATAGAGCCCCACGTTAGAGGTGTCATAATACCCATGAAACATTTTTTGTATTTCTTTTTCATGTATTATTTTTTTTTAAACAGGGTCTCTGGTGGCACAGCTAGCGCTGCAGTGCCCTAGACCACTTCGCCACCCGGGAGGGTGCCGCACTGCTTTTTGACACAATGCCACTTAACACGGAAGCACCAATGTGTCAGAGGAAACAGCGTACACCTGGCAACCATGTCAGTGTGCACTGCACCCTGCCCGTCACAGGAGTGTGCGATGGGACAAGGAAATCCCTGCCTGCCAAACCTTCCACTAACGCTGGGCCAGGTGTGACAGAGCCTGGACTCAAACCCAGAATCTCTAGTGACACAGTGCCTTAGACCACTGCGCCACTCGGGAGGCCACCCATAAAACATAGCGGACAAACAGGGAAATGGTTCCAATTGTTTTTCTACCATAAATGTTTCCCATAGGGAATTTTAGAAACACTTAAAATAAGGGCTGTATTTCATGTAGGTTTACCCTGGCATTATGAGTTGGGATTATGGTTAATTGTTTAGCTAGCTAGCTACATGTCTAAAGATTAAGAATCCACTATGCAAGTAACTATTTCAATGGAATGTTTATGATGTCACTGTGCTCTGACTATCTACTCCGATTTCAGAGCACTCTCATTTGAGTGTGCCAGAGCGCAGAATAACTGACGAATTTAAAAATGCTCAACACCCATTGAATATGGCCAGTGTCAGTAAACGTTAGCAAAAAAAGCGTAATTAAATTGTCGACAGCAGCACAGTTGCAGTAACCAACACTCTGGATAAAATAAAAACAGCCTAACCAGCACTGCTAGTGTGTGTAATATAGTCAGTGAGCTGTTCTCTCATTTGTGTCTGGAAGTAGCTAGAATGCTAGCCAACGTTAACCAGTTAACTTGGGTGCTTAACTGCTGTTGTTAGGCCAGAACGCTCCGATGAACCCTATTCCTTGGCCAGAGTGTCAGTGTGCGCTCCGAGTGCGAAACGCTCTGAATTTACTAACGTAACAGCCAATCTGACAACACTGTGAATTTACGAACGCCCAGAGCACACTCTGGCACTCTAGACTAAATTCATGAACAAACCCATAGTATCAACCAGCCTTTAGTCTTGACATTTTTAGCTGTTTAGGACATGGCCTCACATGTGAATCCTTAAAGAGATGGGCGGGGCTAAATCTTAAAAGGGTGTGAACAATGCTGAATGGGTGTAGACAAAGAAGATCTCACCAGTAGGTACCAAAACAATCAAGGGCCATTTTCTCAAATGTGAGGTTACAAGTTTATCAACTTTCAAAGCAGAATTACTTTCCCCTTGTTCCTCAACTGTAGTGTATAATATACCATTTTCTAGCTCTGTGTCTCTACTTTTATCCAATGTTAAAAACACTATTAGTAGTTTTGCTACATAATACCGAATCAAGCCGGTCGGTCACAAATACATCTCCTGCAGGGCATGAAATGCTCTACTTTTCCTCTGAACAGGGAAGCCTCCATGAGAAGAGACATAGTTTATCGTTAGTAGCAGTAGGATTGTGGGATGTAGCGTGCGATGGATATTCACAGTGTGCTTGTCCTCTCCACTCTACAAGCTAAGGTGGACGTGGGCATGCTAAGTTCGGGTGTTAGATAGGTGTCAGGTTCCTCGGGCTGGCGGGATTGGCTGTCCTGTGTGTTGTTGAGACTGGTGGGCGTGTGTGTGTGAGCCTGTGTGTGAGCCTGTGTGTGTGTGTGTGTGTGTGTGTGTGTGTGTGTGTGTGTGTGTGTGTGTGTGTGTGTGTGTGTGTGTGTGTGTGTGTGAGTCAGGTAAGCAGCAGTGTGACGAGGCTGCTGCACGCTGTCAGCAGGCCCATGTCAGGCCAACATGCCAGTGATGGCTGTCATAGGGATACGGGGCCATGGGCAGCCAGCTGAACCGGAGGCCTCTGCTCCGTTCCACTAGAGTGCCTGAGTCTGCAGCCACGGCCGACCCAGCCATCAATCACTCCCATCCCCGACCCACCACACACCACTGAGGCCCTGCTCTTCTGGGTGGGGGGGCATCCTCTCCCAAACAACCTCCCTCAAACAATCACAGGACTATTTTTCATTTAGTACTACTGCTGCTCCTATCAGAACCTTTTGTGGGTTCAAAGTAAATTAGACTGTTTCTCTCTCTCTCCCTGACTCTTTGTCCTCTGCCTTTGAACAGTTCCAACCCTGAGTGCTAAGAGGAGAATTCGAAGACAAGTAGCCTGATTTCTTCCCCATTTTTTTCCCTTCCCAAGTCCAATTTAAAAACTTTTCCTGCAAAGCTCATCTCTTACACCCCCACATAACCTCCTGATCAGTCTGGAAGAGCACACCGATTTTCTGGTGTGGAGTGATTACCGCGGCAAATTCTGCCAGATAATAGGAAGAGATTAGAGATCATTAAACAGAGATAACAGTGGAGGTAATTCATATTGCCCTCGTGCCCAGTGACAAGAGAGAGGCATCTTCCAAGGTATTCTCTCGTCTCTCAATCAAGACAGCTGCCTAAGGAGAAAATTACACATTCTTTCTTTCCCTTTTTGTCCCCCGTGGTGCAACTTCATCTCCATTGTCTGTTTTTCATAGTTGTTCAGCTGAACGTGATAGACTCAGGAGTCGGATATTGATTATATGCAGGCTTGGGCTGGAGAAGTACAAATATGACCATCTTGAGGTAGATTCAACTAGGTAAGTTCAACTAAAAGAGAGGGACACCATTTTTGCCATTATCTATATAACGGGTAATCAACAATATTTTTGTCGGAATGGATGGTCGGAGGCCTGGAACATAATTCAAATAATTTGTAAACTGCAAATTGGCCACAACTAAGACCCAACATAAAATGTAGTTGAAAATAACCATAATTTCATACCTTGATTACATTGAGACTAGATGTGGGAATACTTGGGAACAAGATTTCCTAAATTAAACACGTTTTGTTTCGTCTTTTTTTTTTACCCAAAACTAAAATCCCCCAAAATCTTGCCCTGTTGCAGACCCCTGATCTATATCATTCATTCTATTAAAACTCAAACTGAGAAAGATTAGTTATCAAGTGCTAGTCTCTCAAAGAGTAAAATTACTTTCATTACGTTCTCTCATAGACAAAACAACAGAGCACCTTGAGAGGTCAGTACATGCAGCCATACAAACGTTTGCACGCACACACACTCTGCCGAGACCCAGGGGAGGTGTACTAGCCTGCATACTAATCCGTACAGCTGGCCCCCTGTTGAGTCCCTCTCTGTCTCTGATATATCTGGGTATCTTAACTAACGTCCGTCTACTGGCCCTTGTGACAGCCGCATAATATAAATATCCAGCCATCTGACTTGAGTAATGAGGCATAATAAATACTTCAGGATCTGGATCCAGATGAAAAAACAAGAGCAAGCCAAGTGATAGAGAGTTAAACAATAACACAGTAAAAGTCTACCTCTGAGGAAATAGCGGTTTCAATTTGTTCATTTTAAATGCACTTGAATCAGTCCCCGTGAAGCACATTGATTTGAGGGGAAGGCTGCCACTGTGTTGCGGTCCCAGGGAGACAGGAGATGCACTTCTTCCCCGGCTCCGTTTGGGAGTTGGGATGGACCGCTAATCGCTTACCCACCGTGCGGCTCCTTAGGTGTAGCAGTTAAACGGTTGAAGGAGGCTGACATGCTCTCCAGATATCAGCTACGACACAGAAATATCCAGCCCATTTAAGGCTTGGCTTGTTGTGCGTGAAGAATACGTTTCCTGGCTCTTCCTAGTGCTCTTCCTCCATTCCGAGATGTCACGCTGACTTCCCCAAAGTGGAATTGGAAATGTAGGTGTTAAGGAGAAATGTAAGAAAAATGGGCAAATCCAATAAGTGAATAAAGCACTCACAACATGCACACACATACACACACAAGGAATATCATGCTCCTAAATACAAATACACAAAGTTCTGGAGGTGAATATTGTTTGAATACTCCGGATGCATTCAGAGACTTCAAAAGTGACTGTACTGTAATAGATCACTTTTTAAAGTGTAAAATTCTTAGATATTGTAGCGGCATCAACAACAGATGTGCCAAACCTTTGCGTTATCTACTACAGAACCTACCTTTCATACAGAGGAACACAAACACAAAATGTTCTGGAGGCAATATTGTTTGAAAACCTTTAGATGCATTTAGAGACTACACGTGGGTTTTATGTCTATCTTTAGCTAACTTCATCATCAGCAACAATGGCCTTTCATACATAAGTTCTGTGAGAACTTCCTATTTCAACAACTTATAAAAGAGTCATATAGGGGTGTTTGTGTCACCTTAGCTCTCTAGATAGCATTGACAACATTAAATAACTTTCCAGAGGGTTGCTGATTCAAATTGTCATGAATGTATCCTATTCTGTTATTTGCAAATAACTTCAACTGATGTCCATCTAGCTTTCTATTAGAGGAAGCTATCTAGCTGTATTTACTGTGTAATAGCATGACTTAGTATAAGCGAGAGGAGAGCGATAGAGAGAAAGGGGGAAGAGAGAGAGAGGGGAGGTATAGAGAGACAGAGAGAAAGGAAGTGGTCTGTGGAACAGAAAAGCAAGCGAGAGATAGACTGAGACAGATACAATGAGAGATAGAAAGAGAGAGACTGGAGTCTGTGAGTGAAGGCTGGCCTCTGATCATAGCTGTCTGCCCGTGCTATTCCTGATTAGCATCTCCTCCTGAATATTCAATTTATTACCCGCCTTCAAGCCCCCACTAAAGCCTGCATTATGGATGACCATGGAACTGAGACTTAGTCATTCTCTAAGAGCTAGCCTTCGAGCACACCAAACCCCCTCGTCGATATTGTAGTGTCTCCCCCCTCTGTCTTGAGTTCTTTTTCTTTTTCAAGCCATGCGTGTACACAAATGTTGCTCTGTCGGGAGTGTCGGCTAGCGTTACCTACAGCTGCAGCTTTGGCAGACCTGAAATGAGGCTTAAGCTCGTGTATGAGATTAGGCTATTGATTTGTGTAACCTCAAACATAAAAGCTCTCCTTTTCAACAACTCCGCATTGTGTTGTGCATAGGCCCTTAGCAGTGGTATATTGGCCCTATTGTTTATTTATTTAACTAGGCACGTCAGTTAAGAACTTATTCTTATTTACAATGACGGCCTACCACGGACAAACCCGGATGACACTGGGCCAATTGTGCACCACCCTATGGGACTCCCAATCACAGCTGGTTGTGAAACAGCCTGTAGTCGAACCAGGGTCTGTAGTGATGCCTCTAGCACTGAAATGCTGCGCCACTCGAGAGCCCATATACCACACCACCTCAGGCCTTATTACTTAAATATACACTGAGTGTTGAAAACATTAAGAACACCTACTCTTTCCATGGCATAGACCAGGCCTTGGTAAAGGCCGGACTGGCGGCCCGACCTGATTCAGTACAGCCCGTGGAATCATGCTCAGATCACGTAAAGAATTTGCGATGGTAAAGTTTAGAAAAACGTATTTGTTATTCAAATTAAAAGCCCAATGAATGCTTGTCATTGTGGAATGATTTAACTCCCACTGTGTCACGGAGCTAGGAGTGATGGAGCTAGGAGCTACCTTCGGTGGAAGTCGTGACAATAACCCCCCCCCCCCCCTGACAATAAAGACAGCAGAAAAGGAAAAGGGAATCGGTGGCAGCTAGTAGACCGGTGATGACGACCGCCGAGCGCCACCCGAACAGGAATAGGAGCCACCTTCGGTGGAAGTCGTGACAGTAAACCCCCCCCTGAGCCGCGCGCCGACACCAGCCTCGAGGGCGACCCGGAGGACGAGGCACAGGGTGATCCAGATGGAGGCGATGGAAATCCCTCAGCAGTGATGGATCCAAGATGACCTCCACCGGTACCCAGCACCTCTCCTCTGGACCGAACCCCTCCCTGTCCACGAGGTACTGTAGGCCCCTCGTGGACAGGGAGGCCCCGCGTCTAGAGTCCAGAATGGAATGTACCGTGTACGCCGGGGGCCCCTCGATGTCCAGAGGGGGCAGAGGGACCTCCGGCACCTCACCTTCCTGCAGGGGACCAGCTACCACCACCCTGAGGAGAGACAAATGAAACGAGGGGTTAATACGGTAGTAAGAAGGGAGCTGTAACCTATAACACACCTCGTTTATCCTCCTCAGGACTTTAAATGGCCCAACACACTGTGGCCCCACACACTGTGACCCCAGCTTCCGGCAGGGCAGGTGGAGGGGCAGGTTTCGGGTCGAGAGCCAGACCCGATCCCCCGGTGCAAACACAGGGGCCTCACTGCGGTGGCGGTCAGCGCTCCTCTTCTGCCGCCCACAAGCTTGTTTGAGAGGTTCCTGGACGACTCTCCAGGTCTCCTTTGAGCGCTGCACCCACTCCTCCACAGCAGGATCTTCAGTCTGGCTCTGATGCCACGGTGCCAGGACCAGCTGGTAGCCCAACACGCACTGGAAAGGTGACATGTTCGTGGAGGAGTGGCGGAGTGAGTTCTGAGCCATCACCGGCCATGGGACATACCTCGCCCATTACCTGGCCGGTCCTGGCAATACGACCGCAGAAACCTACCCACATCCTGGTTCACTCTTTCCACTTGCCCATTACTCTCGGGGTGGAAACCCGAGGTCAGGCTGACAAGAGACCCCCAGACGCTCCATAAACGCCCTCCAAACTCGGGATGTGAACTGAGGACCCAGATCAGAAACTATGTCTTCAGGCACCCTGGAGTGCCGGAAGACGTGGGTAAACAGGGCCTCCGCAGTCTGTAGGGCCGTAGGGAGACCGGGCAACGGGAGGAGATGGCAGGACTTAGAAAACCGATCCACAACAACCAGGATCGTAGTGTTGCCCTGAGACTGGGGTAGGTCGGTGAGAAAATCCACCGACAGATGAGACCACGGCCGTTGTGGAACGGGGAGGGGCTGTAATTTCCCTCTAGGCAGGTGTCTAGGAGCCTTACTCTGAGCGCACACCAAACAGGAGGAAACATAAAACCTCACATTCTTAGCTAAGGTGGGCCACCAGTACTTCCCCCAAAGCCCCCGCACTGTCCTCTTAATACCCGAAGATTGTAGCGTATGGGCCCACCGAATCAATTGGTCACGAATACCAAGCGGCACGTACTGAAGACCCGCTGGACAATGTGGGGGCGCAGGTTACGACCGTAACGCCCGCGTCCACCTCCCATACCACCGGTGCCACCAGACACGAAGCTGGAAGGATGGGAGTAGGGTCGATGGACAGCTCCTCGGTGTCATAGAGATGGGACAGCGTGTCAGCCTTAGTGTTAAGGGAACCTGGTCTATAGGAGATAGTGAACCTCAATCTGGTAAAAAAAACATGGCCCACCTTGCCTGACGAGGATTCAGTCTCCTCGCTGCCCGGATATACTCCAGATTACGTTGGTCAGTCCAGATGAGGAAAGGGTGCTTGGCCCCCTCAAGCCAGTGTCTCCACACCTTCAGAGCCTTGACCACAGCTAACAACTCCCAGTCCCCCGCGTCATAGTTTCGCTCTGCCGACCGAGCTTCCTCGAAAAGAAAGCGCAGGGGCTGAGCTTCGGTGGCGTGCCCGAGCTCTGTGATAGCACGGCTCCAACCCCAGGCTTGGACGTGTCCACCTCTACTATGAATGCCAAAGAGGGGACCGGATGAGCCAACACGGGAACGTCGGTAAACGGCGCCTTCAGACGACAAAAGGCTCTGTTCGCCTTCGCAAACTACCTTAACCGCACCGGCCCCCCCTTCAGCAGTGAGGTAATGGAAGCTGCCACCTGGCCAAAACCCTGGATAAACCTCCGGTAGTAATTGGAAAACCCTAAAAACCACTGCACCTCCTTTACCGTAGTCGGAGTCGGAAAATTACGCACTGCTGTAACGCAGTCGCACTCCATCACCACCCCAGAGGTGGAAATATGATAACCCAGGAAGGAAACGGCTTGTTTGGAGAACACACATTTCTCAGCCTTGTCGTACAGGTCATGCTCCAGCAGTCGCCCAAGTACCTTGCGCACCAGAGACACATGCGCGGCGCGCACAGCGGAATAGATCAGGATATCATCGCCATATACCACCACACCCTGCGGGTAACTAAACCCCACTGTGATGGAATTTAGACCTCTATAATCAATGTACGGACGCAGACCCCCTCCTTCTTTTTCACAAAAAAGAAACTCGAGGAGACGGATGACGTGGAGGGCCGGATGTACCCCTGTCCCAGAGATTCAGTGACATATGTCTCCATAGCCACTGTCTCCTCCTGTGACAACGGGTACATATGACTCCTGGGAAGTGCTGCGTTTCCTGGAGATTTATCACGCAATCCCCTCGTCGATGAGGTGGTAATTGGGCCGCCCTCTTTTTACAGAAGGCGATAGCCACATTGGCATATTCAGAGGGAATGTGCACAGTGGAAACCTGGTCTGGACTATCCACCGTTGTGGCACTGATGGAAACCCCCCTACACCTACCTGAACACCCCTCTGACCACCCCTGGAGAGCCCCCTGTTTCCACGAAATCCTGGGATTGTGACTAGCCAGCCAGGGAATTCCCAGCACCACTGGAAACGCAGGTGAATCAATAAGGAACAGACTAATCTGCTCCCCATGATCCCCCTGCGTTATCATGTCCAGTGGAACCGTGGCTTCCCTGACCAGCCCTGACCCTAACGGTCGGCTATCTAGGGAGTGCACGGGGAAGGGTTGATCTAACGGCACCAGCGGAATCCCTAGCCTACGCGCGAGTCCGCCATCCATAAAGTTCCCAGCTGCGCCTGAATCGACTAGCGCCTTATGCTGAAGAGAGGGAGAAAACTCAGGGAAAGAGATTAGTAAAAACATGTGACTAACAGGGACCTCTGGGTGAGTCTGGTGCTGACTCACCTGGGGTGACCGAGAAGTGCTCTGCCTACCCTCTCGACTCCCATACGAGCTCCTCCAGCACCGATCGGCAGTGTGTCCTCTCCAACCACAGTTGGTGCAGGAGGAACCTCCTCCTCCGGTTCCCCTCGATGCGGCCCCCCCTAACTCCATAGGTGTTAGGGGGGAGGTGGAACTAACAGGACCCGTTCTGGACGCCTGCAGGCAGCTAGCAGGTTGTCCAGTCGTATTGACATGTTTATGAGCTCGTCGAGGGAGAGGGTGGCGTCGAGACAAGCTAGCTCCCTGCGGACGTCCTCCCGGAGGCTACACCGGTAGTGGTCCATCAGGGCCCTGTCGTTCCACCCCGCTCCAGCGGCCAAGGTCCGGAACTCCAGTGTGATGTCCTGCACGCTCCTCGTCTCCTGCCTATGCCTCCTGTGGAACAGCCATTCTCCCGCCGCTAGGCCCTCTGGTGAGTGGTCGAACACGGCCCAGAACCGGCGGACGAACTTTGGGTAGTGTTCCAGACAGTGTTGGCCCACTCCAGGGCTCTACCCGTCAGACAGGAGACGAGGACGCTCAGGTTCTCCTCACCAGAGGGAGTCGGGCGAACGGTAGCCAGGTATAGCAAAAATCCCTTGCACCCAGCCACTGCTCCATCGTACTCCCTCGGAGGCGCAAGACGAAGAGCGCTGGATCCGGACGCCGCCGGAGGCGTCGTTTGAGTTCACGAAGGAGGCGCTGGAGGCGAGGTAGGGAGACCACTCCTCTCCCATTGGTCCATTATCTCCATCATCTGGTCCAACGATGACCCGATGCGGTGGAGGATGGCCGTGTGATGAAGGACACGCTCCTCCATAGATGGGAGAGTGGTTGCTCCTGCTGACTCCATGCTTTGGTGCGGGCTTCTGTCACGGAGCTAGGAGTGGTGGGTGCGGAGTCAGGCGCAGAGAGCAGAGGGTTTTGGGTTTCCGTAATTTATTCAGGACAGAACAAGGTCACGCCAAATAACAATAGGCGATAAATACTGACCTAACCAAAACAGGACACCTAAACAGTCGGACAAATAAACAAACGCAACCATCCACACAGAACAGAAAATAAGCCCGCACAAAAGCAGGCGGGCATAAACGGCTTAAATAGTCCTGAACAAAACTCCCAAACGAGAAACAGGTGAAACCAATAAAGACATAACCAGCAGAAAAGGAAAAGGGAATAGGCGGCAGCTAGTAGACCGGTGACGAAGACCGCCAAGCGCCGGCCAACAGGAATAGGAATAGCTAGGGGGAAAAAAAGGTTTTCAAAGATTTCAAAGAAAAGTAAAGTAGACAACGAATGTAGGGTGTTGATGTATCAGGGAAAGCTGTGTGCAAAGAGAGCTTCGCTGTCTTGAAAGACTACAACTTGTCCCGACACTTCCAGACGAAGCATAAAGAGAGATATAGGAATATGTCTTCTGGGCAGAGGGCAAGTGCATCGAAAGAGTTGTTTTCTCAGTTGCAAAAGCAGCAAGGACTTTTCACAAAACTGCATTCAGCAAACGTCGGAATTGTCAGAGCTAGCTAGTATGTACTGTCCCACCAAATTGCTAAACATAGCAAGCCATTCGCTGAGGGCGAATTCATTAAAGGATGTTTAATTGACTCCGCAGCAATACTTTTCACCGACAAGAAATAGCTGTTTGAAAATGTTTCCCTGTCAAGACGAACTGTGACACGGCATGTTGAGGACATCGCAGAGAAAATTGAATAACAGTTGAAAGACAAGGTAAAGGAGTTCATCTATTTCTTGCCCCTGGATGAGAGCAGTGATGCACGTAACACGGCACAGTTTTGATATTCTTACGAGGCATAACCCCAGACTTTGAAATTACAGAGGAGCTTGCTTCAGTGTAGTCAATTAAGAGCACAACCACAGGGAAATATTTATTGGAGGAGATTAATAAGTGTGTGGCAAAGCTGGGACAGAGTTTTAAAAAGTTATCCAGTGTGACCACTGATGGGTGCCCAAATTTGACAGGAAAACGTTGGCTTTTTGAAAAGGATACATGATCAAGTAGCTGAGCTGAACCCAGATCAGATTGTTTTCCCTGCGTTGCATTATTCATCAGGAGGTGCTCTGTAAATGGACCTGAAATCGAAGTTTGCTGAGTTTTTGCAAATTAAAGGAAAATATGTGGATTTCCCTCAACTACAAGATAAAGAATGGTTGCCTGATTTGGCCTTCACAGTGGACATCATGGCCCTCATGAATGAACTGAATTTCAAACTACAAGAGAAGGGCCTTTTTGCTAATCAGATGTACAGCCTTGTCAAAGCCTTCAAGGGAAAATTACTCCTCCTGACCCTCCAAGTAGAAACCAACAATCTCATCCACCTTCCGACTCTACTAGTCAAAAGGAGAACATGGATGTGGTTTATTTCTGTGCATGTTAAAACCTCTTGAGTGTAGGGGCAGTATTTTGATGTTTGGATGAAAAACGTTCCCAAATTAAACTGCCTATTTCTCAGGCTCAGAATCTAGAATATGCACTTAATTGTCAGATTCGGATAGAAAACACTCTAAAGTTTCCAAAACTGTCAAAATATTGTCTGTGAGTATAACATAACTGCTATTTCACGTGAAAACCTGAGGAAAATCAAACCAGGAGGTGGCTTCTATTTTGAAAGCTCCATGTTCCATAACCTACCTTTGCTCCATTTAACCAGATTCCTTTTCCTATGGCTTCCCCATGGTGTGAACAGTCTTTAAACATAGTTTAACGTCTTATGGTATCGGGGACGCTTGCGTCCCACTTGGCCTAAAGCCAGGGAAAATGCAGCATGGCATATTCAAATAAATTGATATAAAAATCAAACTTTCATCAAATCACACATGTAAGATACTCAATTAAACCTACACTCGTTGTGAATCCAGCCAACATGTCAGATTTTAAAAAGGCTTTTCGGCGAAAGCATAAGAAGCTATTATCTGATAATAGCACAACAGTAAACAAAGAGGGTAGCATATTTCAACCCTACAGGCGCTACACAAAACACAGATATAAAATATAAAACATGACGAGCTTCTTTTGTTGACACTCCGATATGTCCCATAAACATCACAATTGGTCCTTTTGTTCGATTAATTTCGTCCATATATATCCAAAATGTCAATTTATTTGGCGTGTTTGATCCAGAAAAAAACAGCTTCCAAAATGCGCAACGTCTCTACAAAATATTTCAAAAGTTGCCTATAAACTTTGCCAAAATATTTCAAACTACTTTTGTAATACAACTTTAGGTATTTTTAAACGTTAATAATCGATCAAATTGAAGACGGGTCTATCTGTGTTCAATACAGGAAGACAACAAACCAAGCTACTTTTCAAGTCTTGCGCAACTCTCAACAGTGTTACGCAGTTCCTAGATGGCCGTACTTCTTCATTGCACAAATGAATAACCTCAACCAAATTCCAAAGACTGGTGACATCCAGTGGAAGCGGTAGGAACTGAAAACAAGTTCCTAAGAAATATCGTTTGCCAATGAGAATTTATTGAACAGAAAAACAAATCTGAACGGTTAGTCCTCTGGGTTTTGCCTGGTACATAAGTTCTGTTATACTCACAGACATGATTCAAACAGTTTTAGAAACGTCAGAGTGTTTTCTATCCAAATCTACTAATAATATGCATATCTTATATTCTTGGCATGAGTAGCAGGAAGTTATAATTGGGCACGCTATTTATCCAAAAGTGAAAATGCTGCCCCCTATACTTTAAGAAGTTAAGGCTTTTAATTAAAAAAATGTGCGAGAAAGATCACATCGCGTCATTGTAAGGCTGGGTGCCAGCAGCGTTTTGTATGGGCAACAGCTTGGAGCATCCATTTTCTCTCTCTCTCTCTCTCTCTCTGAAGAAGCTACATTCCCGGTTGATATATTATCGATTATATATTGTTAAAACAACCTGAGGAGTGATTATAAAAAATGTTTGGCATGTTTCTACGAATATTACGGATACTATTTTGAATTTTCGTCTGCGATGTCGTGACCGCTCGAGCCTGTTGATTTCTGAACATAACACGCCAACCAAATGGAGGTATTTTGGATATAAAAATTATCTTTATGGAACCAAAGCAACATTTATTGTGTAACTGGGAGTCTTTTGAATGCAAACATCTGAAGATCATCAAAGGTAAGCGATTTCATTTATTGCTTTTCTGACTTTTGTGACCAATCTACTTGGCTGCTAGCTGTTTGTAATATTTTGTCTACTGAGAGAGATGTGCTTACATAAACGCTTGGTGTGCTTTTGCCGAAAAGCTTTATTGAAATCTGACACGCCAGGTGGATTAACAACAAGCTACGCTGTGTTTTGCTATAATGCACTTGTGATTTCATGAAAATTCAATATTTTTAGTGATTTAATTTGAATTTGGCGCTCTGCAATTCAGCGGTGGTTGACGAAAATGATCCCGCTAACGGGATGGATGCATCAAGAAGTTAAAAATGTAAAATAATTAGCATATCTGCTATGATCCCTTATTGATGTCACTTGTTAATTCCACTTCAATCTGTTTAGATTAAGGGGAGGAGACAATTGAGACATGGATTGTGTATGTGTGCCATTCAGAGGGTGAATGGGCAAGACAAAAGATGGAAGTGCCTTTGAACGGGGTATGTTAGTTGATACACTGATTTGTCCCAACAACTGCAACGCTGCTGGGTTTTTCACGCTCAACAGTTTCCCCTTGTGTTTCAAGAATGGTCCCCCACCCAAAGGACATCAAGCCAATTTAACACAACTGTAGAAAGTCAACTTGGGCCAGAATCCCTGTAGAACGTTTTTGACACCTTGCCACCATGCTCTGATGACTTGACGCTGTTCTGAATGCAACTCAATATTAGGAAGGTGTTCTTCGTGTTTTGTACATTCAGTGTATCTTGATTAGATAAGTTTTCACCCCACTGAGTCAATACATGCTATATTCACCTTTGGCACGATTACAGGTGTGAGTCTTTCTGGGAAAATCTCTAAGGGCTATACACACCTCAATTATGGTTGTTGATCATTCCTAGACAGACATTTTCCAGTATTGCAATAGATTTTCAAGCCGATTTAAGTCAAAACTAACTAGTCCACGCGGGAAAATTCAACATTGTCTTGGTAAAGAACTCTTGGTAAGCTGTGTGTTTTAGGTACTTGTCCTGCTGAAAGGTCATTTGTCTCCCAGTGTCTGGTGGAAAGCAGACTGAACCAGGGTTTTCCTCTAGGATTTTGCCTGTGCTTAGCTCTATTGCATTGCTTTTTATCCTTAAAATCTGTATTGTCCTTGCTGATGACAAACATACACATAGTGATGGCACCACCACCATGCTTGAAAATATGATGAGTGGGACCCAGTGATGTGTTGTGTTGGATTTGCCCGTAAAATAACACTTTGTATACAGGACATAAAGTAAAATGTTTTGGCACATTTTTTGCTGTTTCACTTTAGTCCCTTATTGCTAATAGGATGCATGTTTTGGAAAGTTTGTATTCTGTACAGGCTTCCTTCTTTTCACTCTGTCAATTAGGTTAGTATTGTGGAGTAACTACACATTTCTTGATCCATCCTTAGGATAAAACTATCACAGCCTTTAAACTCTTTAACTGTTTTAAAAGCACCATTGGCCTCATGGTTTCCTTCCTCTCCAGCAACTGAGTTAGGAATGACGCCTGTGTCTTTGTATTGACTGGGTTTATTGATACACCATCCAATGTGTAATTAATAACCCCAATGCTTAAAGGATAGTCAATGTATGATTTTTTTTTTAACTATCTACTAATAGGTGTCATGCTTTGCGAGGCATTGAAAATCCCCCCTGGTCTTTGTGGTTGAATCTGTGTTTGAAATTCACTGCTCGACTAAGGGACCTTTTAATTATCTGGATGTGTGGGTTACAGAAAATAAGCAGCCTTTCAACAATCATGTTAAACTCTATTAGTGCACACAATGAGTCCTTGCAACTTATTATGTGACTTGTTAAGCACATTTTTACACCTGAACATATTTAGGCTTGCCATAACAAAGGGGTTAAATACTTATTGACCGAAGACATTTCAGCTTTTCATTTTTAATTCCACTTTGACATTATGGGGTATTGTGTGATGGCCAGTGACATAATAAAATCTACATTTAATCACTTTTAAATTCAGGCTGTAACACAATAACATGTGGAAAAATTCAAGGTGTGTTAATACTTTCTGAAGGCCCTGTAGGTCTTATGTAGGTTAATAGGAAACTCTGGAGCCATAGAAGGGGTTGGAACTGACACAAATAAATCAGGGCAGTAATGCATGATTGCTGGGGGAGAGGTGCACCGGTCTAAACCCATAAACACACACACTGGGTCTCATTGGTTCACTGGTGCCCAGAGGAACGCTTGCCCTTGTGTTCTTCTTGTGTTCCAGGCAAAACGCTGACCTGCTTTCACAACGTACTGCAGTCAACAGAATGACCCCAGGTGTGCCTCCCACACACACCTCTCCCCTCCCCCTTCTAACACACACACACACACACACACACACACACACACACACACACACACACACACACATAGAATCACATACGGACACCTATGCAGACACGGACGGACACACACGCACGCACACAAACAAACACACACACACACACACACACACACACACACACCCACACACACACACAACCTGGAATTAATGCAAGCGCCCTTGCTGTCTGTTCAAGTCAGTCCAACCTTCCCTGAACCTATTCTGTTCAATTACAGACAAATCTGTCAGTGCTTTTCGTCCCTCTGTCTCCCATACATGTTCTCGCAGGGAAGGGAGGTTTCATTCATTACCCCTCTACAATGATGCGAAGCCTAGGGGAGGCAAGATCTCAAGTGCCAACCCCCTGACAAATGTTCACCTGACACTCATCTGATGCCTGACTGAGCTGTCCAATAGGACAGCGATCAATCATTGTCAGAGGGAAACTCTGAGGAAAGTGAGCAAGACCGTAGGGACTTGTGTTGCGTTTCCAATTCCGACCCGAGTCAGGGCGAATCGATACCCTAGCTGTGGGAATAGATAGCTAATCTCATTTTGATGAGAAGATAAGTCATGGATTAACTGGGCTGTGAGGTTTATGCGCCTCAACAGGTGAGGTTAACCCGGTTCAATCAGGGCTACGAGAGAGTCCCTAGCGTACAGAGTGAAGAAGCATTGTTTTTGCGAAGTGGGCAAGCCAAACAAAAGTCAAGGCCTGGGCTGTGACAATGCTCACTTAGTGCTATGTTACGTTGAATGAATTTAGTTTTTTTTTGTTTCAAAGCAATGTAGCCTGTACACTACAGCGCATTACATTGATTGACACTACATTGATATTGGCACCGCTAATAGGCTGTTGTTTGTTTCTGTAACCGATGGAGCCTAATGACGGCCTGTAACCATAAATAACCCAGCAGCGACCTGCAGCATCCTTCTCCATCTGTGGAGCTGCTGCTGCTGTTGCATATGAAGGCAAGGCTGTCACATACATGGGAGGAATATCAAGTCAGAGCTGTAGCCCCACGGGGTTCGGTGTTCTCTCTCTCTCTCTCTCTCTCTCTCTCTCTCTCTCTCTCTCTCTCTCTCTCTCTCTCTCTCTCTCTCTTGCTTTCCCTCTCTCAGTGCTGGATACTTTAGCTGGGGATGGATGGAAGTGTGGGGTGGTGGATATTGTAACCTGAATGTTCTGTCTTGCTATTCACCGACAGAGTGAATAGAAAGTTAGTGCATTCACCTTAAGTGTGGGACAACCACATATCACAGTCATAGACAGACAGACAAGTATGCACACATATATACACACACCCACGAACACACACACACACGTTAAAGTAATGTTCTACTTGTCAGTGTTCCAAACAAGAAATTATCTGTTTTCTTAGCTAAACACAGTACTTGACTTGGGCAGGAGCTCAGCTGTTCTTTGTCTACACACATTCAGCATCATTGACACCATCTTAAGCCTTAGTCCCACCCATCTCTTTAAGGATTCACATGTGAGGCCATCTAAACAGAGTGAATACGGTAGTGTAGTAAACAACTAAAGATTTCAAGACTAAAATTTGTGAATGTAGTAGGCAAAATACACTTGGCCTATATCCCAAATCTAACTTTGGTGCAGGTGTGACCTTCCTGGTCCCGTCCCTCAAGTGAGTAAGTCAACACAGGAAGGAGCCATGGATGGAGAGTACATTATTTCCAAAGCTGCAATGATGGGACACACACAGTATAGATAAATGGTCAGTAGTCAAAGATGCATTTTCGAATTAGCTAGCTCTCTTTAAAGTTGGGAGCTAACATAAAACCACACATGGAAAACTGAGATTCAGCAAATAACATATAAAGAGTGGCTTATTTGACGCCAAACCAGCAACAGCAGTTACTAACAACATACATTGCTAATGTACAATGTAAAAGGTAGATTTTATGATGTAATGTCAACTTTATACATTTCTACCCCGGGAACATTCAATTTTCAACTCACCCACAGAATTTACCATAAATCAGCTGTGGATTACCCAGAATCCCATACCTTTATCACTGAGTGTATTAGACATTGTTAACACACAAATCTACCAGGAGGTGGCATAATACCCATTTTATGCTGGAAATTAACAACTTAATTTCCCTGTTACAAAGGTCATGTTGTTCTCCACATTACTGTCTCTAGTAAAAACGCCCTATATCAAATAAAATGTTTATTTGTCACATGCACAGGATACAGAAGGTGTAAACGGCACAGGGAAATGGTTACTTGCATAGTGGAGTCTTTCGTTTAGACATGTAGCTAGCTAGCTAAACAATGAACCATAATCCCAACTCATAAAACCATGCAGGTATCTGCAGGTAGTTAACTTCCTATGGTATAGGGGACGCTTGCGTCCCACTTGGCCAAAAGCCAGGGAAAATGCAGCGCGGCAAATTCAAATAAAATGCCATCAAACTTACATTAAACCACACACGTAAGATACTAAATTAAAGCTACACCCGTTGTGAATCCAGCCAACATGTCAGATTTTAAAAAGGCTTTTCGGCAAAAGCATAAGCTATTATCTGATGATAGCACAACAGTAAACAAAGAGGGTAGCATATTTCAACCCTGCAGGCGCTACACAAAACGCATAAATAAAATATAAAACATAACTTACCTTTGACGAGCTTCTTTTGTTGGCACTCCAATATGTCCCATAAACATCACAATTGGTCCTTTTGTTTGATTAATTCCGTCCATATATATCCAAAATGTCAATTTATTTGGCGCGTTTGATCCAGAAAAAAAGAGCTTCCAAATTGCGCAACGTCACTACAAAATATTACAAAAGTTGCCTGTAAACTTTGCCAAAACATTTCAAACTACTTTTGTAATACAACTTTAGGTATTTTTAAACGTTAATAATCGATTAAATTGAAGACGGGTCTATCTGTGTTCAATACAGGAAGACAACAAACCAAGCTACTTTTCAAGTCTTGCGCAACTCTCAACAGTGTTACGCAGTTCCTAGATGGCCATACTTCTTCATTGCACAAAGGAATAACCTCAATCAAATTCCAAAGACTGGTGACATCCAGTGGAAGCGGTAGGAACTGAAAACATGTTCCTAAAAAATATCGTTTTCCAATGAGAACTCAATGAACAGACAGAGACCTAAAAAAAAGAAATTCTGAACGGTTAGTCCTCTGGGTTTTGCCTGCTACATAAGTTATGTTATACTCACAGACAAGATTCAAACAGTTTTAAAAACGTCAGAGTGTTTTCTATCCAAATCTGCCAATAATATGCATATCTTATATACTTGGCATGAGTAGCAGGAAGTTGAAATTGGGCACGCTATTTATCCAAAAGTGAAAATGCTGCCCCCTATACTTTAAGAAGTTAAAGCTAAACAACTAGGTTCAATGGCAGCTAGCTAGCTAACATTAGGCTACAACTAGCATTGCAAATGGCTCTGAGATACAAATTATATTACTACACAGATCATGCACATAACGTTAGCTAGCGAGCCAGCCAGCTAACGATACCCTCTTTTTGACTGATGACTGACATAAGGGAATGCATGTGATAGGGCTATCTGGCTTATATGATTATGATGGTCATAATGCTTCTTCACAGGGTCATACAGTGCATTTTCTCAGTCCAAGTAAAGTGACACAGGAAGGTCATAATGCTTTATGACAGTGTCATAACGTGTATTTTCTAAGTTATTTAAAATACGACGAAAAAAGCTGTTCAGCAGTCTTATGGCTTAGGGGTAAAGCTGTTAAAGAGCCTTTTGGACCTAGACTTGGCACTCCGGTCCCAGTGATGTACTGGGCTGTATGCACTACCCTCTGTAGCACCTTACGGTCAGATGTCGAGCAATTGCAATACCAGGCGGTGATGCAGCCAGCCAGGATGCTCTCGATGATGCAGCTGTAGAACTTTTTGACCCATGCCAAATCTTTTCAGTCTCCTGAGGGGGAATAGGCATTGTCGTGAGCCCTTCATGACTTTCTTGGTGTGTTTGGACCATGATAGTTTGTTTGTGACGTGGACACCAAAGAACTTGAAACTCTCAACCCGCTCCATTACAGTCCTGTTGATGTGAATGGGTGCGTGTTCGGGCCTCTATTTCTTGTAGTCTACGTTCATCTCCTTTGTCTTGCTCACGTTGAGTGAGAGGTTGTTGTCCTGTCACCACATTGCCAGGTCTCTGACCTCCTCCCTATATGCTGTCTCATCGTTGTCGGTGATCAGGCCTACCACAGTTGCCATCGGCAAACTTAATGATGGTGTTGGAGTCATACTTGACCACATGGTCATGAGTGAACAGAGAGTACAGGAGGGGACTAAGCAATCACCCCTGAGGGGCTCCTGTGTGGCAGATGTATTGTTGCCTACCCTTACCACCTTGGGGCGGCCCATCAGGAAGTCCAGGATCCAGTTGCAAAGGGAGGTGTTTAGTCCCAGGGTCCTTAGCATAGTGATGAGCTTTGTGGGCACTATGGTGTTGAACTCAGAGCTGTAGTCAATGAACAGCATTCTCACATAGGCGTTCCTTTTGTCCAGGTGGAAAGGAGCAGTATGGAATGCGATTGAGATTGCGTAATCTGTGTATCTGTTTGGGCAGTATGCGAATTGGAGTGGGTCTAGGGTTAACGGGATGATGGTGTTGATGTGAGCCAAGACCAGCCTTTCAAAGCACTTCATGGCAACCAACGTATAAGTCATTAGGCAGGTTACATTCGCTTCTTTGGACACAGGGACTATGGTGGTCTGCTTGAAACATGTAGGTATTACAGACTCGGTCAGGGAGAGGTTGAAAATGTCAGTGAAGACACTTGACAGTTGGTCCGCGCATGCTCTGAGTACATGTCCTGGTAATTGTTGTTGTTGACCTGTTTAAAGGTCTTGCTCACATCGGTTACGGAGAGCGTGATAACACATGCATGCTTCAGTGTTGCTTGCCTCGAAGCGACCTTAAAAGGCATTTAGCCCATCTGGTAGGCTTGCGTTACTGGGTAGCTCGCGGCTAGGTTACCCTTTGTAGTCGGTAATAGTTTGCAAGCCCTGCCCTGCCACATCCGACTATTCAATCTTAGTCCTGTATTGACGCTTTGCCTGTTTGATGCTTCGTCTGAGGGTATAGCAGGATTTCCTACTGTGTCCAGATTGGTGTCACGCTACTTGAAAGTGCCAGCTCTAGCCTTTAGCTCGGTGCGAATGTTGCTGTTATCCATGGCTTCTGGTTTGGATATGTAGCATTTTCTCGTTTGCTTAAGGCCTCATAAAGCTTGTTGAGTGTGGTCTTAGTGTCAGCATCGGTTTGTGGTAGTAAATAGACGGCTACGAAAAATATAGATGAAATCTCTCTTGGTAGATAGTGTGGTCTACAACTTATCATGAGGTACTCTACCTCTGGCGAACATTACCTCAATACTTCCTTAATATTAGACATTGCTCACCAGCTGTTATTGACAAACAGACACGCACCACCACCCATCATCTTGCCGCCGTAGCTGTTCTGTCCTGCCGATGCATGGAAAACCCAGCCAATTGTATATTATCCATTTCGTCGTTCAGCCACGACTCGGTGGAACATTACAATTTTTAATGTCCCATTTGTAGAATACCAGCAAATCTAAGAAGCGGTAGATCTGTTCTATATGTGCTATTGATATGCTTCCAGTTTTTAAGTTGTATTTTACTTTCAGTTTTACACATTAGCTTAAAAAACCTGAAACAACAATATGTTTGGTTATGGAAAATATGTTTCACTGTGGTTTAGATGGTACAATGATTCTCTTCACTATACTAGCTTATTTTGTCACAAACTAAAATGAGGTGAACTATTTCTGCATAGTGCAACTTTTAAGCTAATTTCCTGCAATTCTCCACATTTTGCCATGTCTTGTGTGTTTTCATGTGATATTTGAGTGACTCAAACAAAGACCAATCAGCTAAAAAACATTAGCTGACATCGGCTAGTTGATCTGGACATTTCTGGCAAGTTATAAAGAGCTCTCTAAGGTCTGCAATGACCGACATAACAAGAGGAAAATAGCAAATACCACCCTGCATCCCACTTTCTGGCTTGCTTCTGAAGCTAAGGGTTGATCCTGGATGGGAGACCAGATTCTGCTGGAAGTGGTGTTGGAGGGCCAGTAGGAGGCCCTCTTTTCTCTGGTCTAAAAAATATCCCAATTCCCCAGGGCAGTGACTGGCACTGCCCTGTGTAGGGTGCCGTCTTTCGGATGGGAAGTTAAATGGGTGTCTTGACTCTCTGAGGTCATTAAGAGTAGGGGTGTTAACCCCAGTGTCCTGGCTAAATTCCCAAGCTGTCCCTCATACCATCATGGTCACATAATCATCCCCAGCTTACAATTGGCTCATTCATCCCCCTCCTCTCCCCTGTGACTGTTCCCCAGGTCGTTGCTGTAAATGAGAACGTGTTCTCAGTCAACTTACAGTGCCTTGCGAAAGTATTCGGCCCCCTTGAACTTTGCAACCTTTTGCCACATTTCAGGCTTCAAACATAAAGATATAAAAATGTATTTTTTTGTGAAGAATCAACAACAAGTGGGACACAATCATGAAGTGGAACGACATTTATTGGATATTTCAAACTTTTTTAACAAATCAAAAATGTAAAAATTGGGCGTGCAAAATTATTCAGCCCCCTTAAGTTAATACTTCGTAGCGCCACCTTTTGCTGCGATTACAGCTGTAAGTCGCTTGGGGTATGTCTCTATCAGTTTTGCACATCGAGAGACTGATTTTTTTTCCCATTCCTCCTTGCAAAACAGCTCGAGCTTAGTGAGGTTGGATGGAGAGCATTTGTGAACAGCAGTTTTCAGTTCTTTCCACAGATTCTCGATTGGATTCAGGTCTGGACTTTGACTTGGCCATTCTAACACCTGGATATGTTTATTTTTGAACCATTCCATTGTAGATTTTGCTTTATGTTTTGGATCATTGTCTTGTTGGAAGACAAATCTCCGTCCCAGTCTCAGGTCTTTTGCAGACTCCATCAGGTTTTCTTCCAGAATGGTCCTGTATTTGGCTCCATCCATCTTCCCATCAATTTTAACCATCTTCCCTGTCCCTGCTGAAGAAAAGCAGGCCCAAACCATGATGCTGCCACCACCATGTTTGACAGTGGGGATGGTGTGTTCAGCTGTGTTGCTTTTACGCCAAACATAACGTTTTGCATTGTTGCCAAAAAGTTACATTTTTTTTTCATCTGACCAGAGCACGTTCTTCCACATGTTTGGTGTGTCTCCCAGGTGGCTTGTGGCAAACTTTAAACAACACTTTTTATGGATATCTTTAAGAAATGGCTTTCTTCTTGCCACTCTTCCATAAAGGCCAGATTTGTGCAATATACGACTGATTGTTGTCCTATGGACAGAGTCTCCCACCTCAGCTGTAGATCTCTACAGTTCATCCAGAGTGATCATGGGCCTCTTGGCTGCATCTCTGATCAGTCTTCTCCTTGTATGAGCTGAAAGTTTAGAGGGACGGCCAGGTCTTGGTAGATTTGCAGTGGTCTGATACTCCTTCCATTTCAATATTATCGCTTGCACAGTGCTCCTTGGGATGTTTAAAGCTTGGGAAAATTTTTTGTATCCAAATCCGGCTTTAAACTTCTTCACAACAGTATCTCGGACCTGCCTGGTGTGTTCCTTGTTCTTCATGATGCTCTCTGCGCTTTTAACGGAACTTTGAGACTATCACAGTGCAGGTGCATTTATACCGAGACTTGATTACACACAGGTGGATTGTATTTATCATCATTAGTCATTTAGGTCAACATTGGATCATTCAGAGATCCTCACTGAACTTCTGGAGAGAGTTTTCTGCACTGAAAGTAAAGGGGCTGAATAATTTTGCACGCCCAATTTTTCAGTTTTTGATATGTTAAAAAAGTTTGAAATATCCAATAAATGTCGTTCCACTTCATGATTGTGTCCCACTTGTTGTTGATTCTTCACAAAAAAATACAGTTTTATATCTTTATGTTTGAAGCCTGAAATGTGGCAAAAGGTCGCAAAGTTCAAGGGGGCCGAATACTTTCGCAAGGCACTGTACCTGGTAAAATAAAAAAAGGGGTGCTGTTTTTATGAGTGAGTTTTATATATTGTTTTATTTAGCACTACAACACTTCTCCACTTTGACTCACACTCTCTTCCTCCCTCCACTGTGACTGACCATGAGTCCAGTAAAATGAAACTAACAAGATATTCTATTTATGCCCCAATGTGCCTTGCAAATAATAGGCTACAGCAACTGACGTATTGCCAATTTAAAAACCTTGATTCACTTTCTCATTATGGGCTGTTGTGTGTAGATCGGTGAGGAAAACAAATCCTTTAATACATTTTAGAATAAAGCTGTAACGTAACAAAATGTGGCAAAAATACGTTCCGAATACAATGGAAGGGATTCAGACCCCTTGACTTTTTCCATATTTTGTTACGTTACAGCCTTATACTAAAATATATATATTTTTTAAATCCTCTGCAATCTACAAAGATTACCCCATAACAACAAAGCGTTGTTTGCAAATGTATTAAAAATAAAAAACAGATACCATCTTTACATAAATATTCAGAACCTTTTCTATGAGACTCGAAGTTGAGGTCAGTTGCATCCTGTTTCCATTGATCATCCTTGAGATGTTTCTGCAACATGATTTCAGTCCACCTGCGGTAAATTCAATTGATTGGACATGATTTGGAAGGGCACACACCTATCTATATAAGGTCCCACAGTTGACAGTGCATGTCAGAGCAAAAACCAGGTCGAAGAATTTGTCCGTAGAACTCCGTGTCGAGGCACAGATCTGAGGAAGGGTACCAAAACATGTCTGCGGCATTGAAGGTCACCAAGAACACGGTGGCCTCTGTCATTCTTAAATGGAGTTTGGAACCATCAATATTCTTCCTAGAGCTGGAACCCCAGCCAAACTGAGCTATCCGCGCAGGTGACCAAGACCCGATGGTCACTCTGACAGCACTCTAGAGTTCCTCTGTGGAGATGGGAGAACCTTCCAGAAGGACAACCATCTCTGCTTCACTCCACCAATCAGGCCTTTACGGTAGAGTGGCCAGATAGAAGCCACTCCTCAGTAAAAGGCACATGACAGCCCGCTTGTAGTTTGCGAAAAGGCACCTTAAGACTCTCCGACCATGAGAAACAAGATTATCTGGTCTGATGAAACCAAGATTGAAATGTTTGGCCTGAATGCCAAGCGTCACGTTTGGAGGAAACCTGGCACCATCCCTAAGGTGAAGCATGGTAGTGGCAGCATCATGCTGTGGGGATGTTTTTCAGCAGCAGGGACTGGGAGACTAGTCAGGATCGAGGAAAAGATGAATGGAGCAAAGTACAGAGAGATCCTTGATGAAAACCTGCTCTAGAGCACTCAGGACCTCAGACTGGGGTGAAGTTTCACCCTCCAACAGGACAATGACCCTAAGCACACAGCCAAGACAATGCAGAAGAGGCTTCGGGACAAGTCTCTGAATGTCTTTGAGTGGCCCAGCCAGAGCTCGGACTTGAATCCGATCTAAAAATCTCTGTAGAGATCTGAAAATAGCTGTCTAGCAACTCTCCCCATCCAACCAGACAGAGCTTGAGAGGATTTGCAGAGAAGTGTGCCAAGCTTGTACCATCATACCCAAGAAGACTCGATGCTGTAAACACTTTGTTTCAACAAAGTACTGAGTAAAGGGTCTGAATACTTATGTAAATACTTATGTCATATAGTGCATTCTGACATCACATGTATAAAACAACTAACGCTGGGGATGACTGTTAGAGGTATTCACACACACGTGTGAAAATATATTATTTTCCCCTAACCCTACTACCCCTCCCCTAATTGGAGTAAACTAATGGACAACAACACTTAGGCTTCTACTTACAGCTTATACATACTATATATATTTAATGGCCACAATGTATTTTACAATAGTTATCATTTTGTTTTTATTCCCACCCTTCAGCTCCACTCAACCCCTCCCATCTATCTCTTAACACCATCCATTTTTTATTTATATTTGCCATGTATTTTTCAACTGTGCTGTGATGTTTTACAAAAGTTCTGAACCTTTCTATTCTCGTAGTTTCTACAGATTGTAAATTAAAGATAAATATTTTTGCTAAAAGTATTATTATATTATTGATGAATTGACTATGATGATTCAAATCACCTGGTAGTGCTATCTGCAGGGTTAGCTCCAGGTAAATGTTGCACTTATTCAACCATTCATGAACCTGCAACCAAAAACAAGCTACATATAGACAGTAGCAAAACAAATGATCTACAGATTCGGTGTCTTCACAGAATCTGCAGAGCTGGGATGGTTGTATCCCCCATATATATAACGTTCTATTGGTTGCAAGAATTTTGTATAATTTAAATTGAAAAATTATACGTTTTGAATCAGGCGTTGATTTGCGTATCTGTTCATAAACCATGTGCCATGGAATCGGTACATTGAAAATCTCTTCCCAACTATTTAGCAATCTATTTTGCACAGCTGTCAATTTTTTGGTCCTTAATTGAAACTGGTATACTTTTTTATTTATTTATTCTTCAACCAATTTTGGTTTTTAATGCAGGGCCAACAGAGAAGTTCCTTAGTTTTTCCCTCTTCCACTTGCCTCAAATAGGTAATCTGGGATATGACTAAAGAGTTAAATCAGGAAGATTTTTCCACAAATATACACGATTTTGCTTCCATAGTAATGAAAATATGTATCTAATTTGGCTAACTTTCTATCGGGATATGTATACCGAGTATGTCCACATCACCGTCAGACCATTTTATTGGTAAACTACACGGTAATGTAAAAGTAGTATTTTTTTGTCATCCAAAACGTAATATAGTAATTAATTTAGTTGTAACCCAGAGAGGTTAGAACAAGTATCTAGATCCTCGATGAGGCTGTGGAGCGATCCAAGTTGTGGATATAAAAGAAAGCATGAATCATCAGCGTACAATGACACCTTTGTTTTTAATCCCTTGATTTCTAACTCCTTTGCATTATTGTTGGATCTGATTTTAATAGCTAACATTTCAATGGCCAAAATAAATTGTTATGCCAATTGTGGACAACCTTGTTTTACTCCTCCTGACAGTTTAATATTGTAAACTTACCGTTAAAAAGTGCCTTAGTATTTCAGTGGCCATAGAGCTGTACCATGATATTTGCACTGCTACTAAGTTAACCTCCAATTGTTCTCAACTATTCCACCCACTAAACTTTTGGCACTCATTTCCCTGCCTGTGTCAATTCTAAGCTGCACTGTTCATCAGATTCCTCTTCATAAACAATTTAACAATTGATAATGTGCTCACCCATCAGACTATTGTAAATGTATTCTTGTCTTTAGGCTAACTCTATTATATGTGTGAAATTAGTTTCGATATACTGTAGTTTAGGTGTAATTTCAATTTTAATTAAGAATTTGTTCTTAACTGACTTGCCTAGTAAAATAATAAAAACACACACACACCAATTTGTAATATACTATGGTTTGAAGAGGCGTGTCAGAGTTCGTACTCTCCCCCTCTCTAAAAGTTGTTACATAGGGAATGGAGCATATGGAACATACAGTGATGCCTTAGCGGCAGGTTTAATTGCTTTCATCCCAGCCAATAAAATGTAATATCAGCACAGCTGGGTCAATGGTAAACAGTAAAGCATCACAAACGCCCCTAAAAATCTGCTAAATATGTATTAGCTAGTTCCAGCGAGAGAGAGCGAGTGCTTGTTTATTCCACAGCTACATGACTAACACATGACATATCTGTCTCACGGCGAGATGGGCAACCTGAGTAGTAGGAGGATAATTAAGTGTTTGTAGATACAGTTCTACATGAAGGTCACACACACACACAGGCATGGAAAGGCATACTAAGACACACACACACAAACAAACACACACACTCTGCCGAGACCCAGGGGAGGTGTACTAGCTTGCATACTAATCGCGCTGCTGGACCCCCGTTGAGTCCCTCTCTGACCCTGATATATCTGGGTGTCTTAACTACTGTCCACTGGCCCTTGTGAAAGCCGCATAATACACAGTTGAAGTCAGACGTTTACATGCACCTTAGCCAAATACATTTAAACTCAGTTTTTCACAATTCCTGACATTTAATCCTAGTAATAATACCCTGTCTTAGGTCAGTTAGGATCACCACTTTACTTTAAGAATGTTAAATGTCAGCATAATAGTAGAGAGAATTATTTATTTCAGCTTTTATTCCTTTCATCACATTCCCAGAGTGGGTCAGAAGTTTACATACACTCAATTAGTATTTGGTAGCGTTGCCTTTAAATTGTTTAACTTGGGTCAAATGTTTCGGATAGCCTTCCACAAGCTTCCCACAATAAGTTGGGTGAATTTTGGCCCATTCCTCCTGACAGAGCTGGTGTAACTGAGTCAGGTTTGTAGGTGTCCTTGCTCACACATGCTTTTTCAGTTCTGCCCACAAATGTTCGATAGGATTGAGGTCAGGGCTTTGTGATGGCCACTCCAATACCTTGACTTTGTTGTCCTTAAGCCATTTTGCCACAACTTTGGAAGTATGCTTGGGGTCATTGTCCTGCCTCATGATGTATGAACCAGTATGAACCAGACTTGTGGATGTTTACAATTTTTTATCTGAGGTCTTTGTTGATTTATTTTGATTTTCCCATGATGTCAAGCAAACAGGCACTGAGTTTGAAGGTAGGCCTTGAAATACATCCACAAGTACACCTCCAGTTGACTCACATTATGTCAAATAGCCTATCAGAAGCTTCTAAAGCCATGACATAATAATCTGGAATTTTCCAAACAGTTTAAAGGCACAGTCAATTTAGTGTATGTAATCTTCTGACCCACTAGAATTGTGATACGGTGAATTATAAGTGAAATAAATTGTCTGTAAACAAATGTTGGAAAAATTACTTGTGTCATGCACAAAGTAGATGTCTTAACCAACTTGCCAAAACTATAGTTTGTTAACAAGACATTTGTGGAGTGGTTGAAAGACGAGTTTTAATGACTCCAACCTAAGTGAATGTAAACGTCCGCCTTCAACTGTAAATAAATAAATACTTATATGCGCATATAAATGTACACACTCACAAACCTGCTTGCACACTATCACACACACATACACACTTTGAGCAGAGTAGTAGAGAGGGCAGAATTTGGAGTCAAGTGACACCAGCTGCCATATTGGAACACACATCCTCTGATTTTAAATTTTACACCAATCCTTTTGGGAGTCTCCTAGTTCATGGTCTTTCAGACAAGCATTTGCAGAGGGTGACATTGAACATGACTATGAATAAGTGTGTGTGTGTGTGTGTGTGTTTGTATTTGTGTAAGCACTGCTCCTTCCCCACCTGCCATCGATCGTAGATAATAATTACATGGATCATTGTGCAATTGCTGTTGCTGCAGGAGAGGTGAAGGCCAAATTAATTGCAAACAATCTTTAAAGGTATACTTTGGGATTTTGCTAATGAAGCCCTTTATCTACTTTCCCTGAGTCAGATGAACTCATGGATACCAAGTATACTTAGAGCATACAGATGTAGGATCTGAATTTGAGTTTGCTACAGCAGGAAAATAATCCTGCAGCTTCAGGAATTGTGAATTATTATGTGGATTACATTCCATTGAAACAAAATGTTGCTAAGTTTTTTGTTCAGGAAAATCAAGTCTGACATTTTAAAGGGGAAATTACATACGTTAAAAGCCTTTTAAAACCCTGAATACACTAAAAGTTTGCATTTCCTGCTGGGCAGGAAAATTCTCAGCAACAAAAGAGTGATCAAATTAAAATCTGTACAATAGTGTTGTTATGAACGTATAGTTTAGACAGTATTTAACTATTTCAAGTACTCAGACATTGAGGATGAAAAGGGCAGAAAAAGAAAAGAAAAGCAGATGAGGAAGTAGAGAAAGAGACTAAGATAATAACTAAGGTAATAAATAAGAAAGGAGAGACAGAGAGAAAAATAAATAAGGAAGAAAGAGAGGGAGGGAAAGAGAGATATTGACAAAGAGAGGATACTGAGTAGGAGGGAGAGGAGAAAGATAGCAGGAGACAGATAATCAAATTAGACCCGTGGAGAAGAGAGAGATAAAGAAAGACAGTGAGAGAGAAACAGTCCAAGAGGCGGCGAGAGAGAGAGAAAGAGAGAGTGTGACAGCCAAGAACAAATCCCATAGAAGAGGGGGTACCTGCTGCCTGCTCTAATGAGGACCTGAGAGTGTGGCCAGTCAAGGCTCTTCACCCTCCTCCCCAAGCCTCAGCTTGCACCGGGGTCAGCCGCCCAGGGCCAGTCCCTGTCAAGATCCCCCCGCCTCAGCCACCTCATCCCCCCCAGCCTCAGCCCCACTACCTCCATCGGACTAGTTCCCTTTGATTATTTAATTATTTAGTTCGTATGGAGTCCGTAAGTGGTAGGACGGCTACTTAGAGACCCAATTACCACCGTAATCCCGCCAATCACAGGACGAATGGGGCATGAGAATCGAAATCAGCAAACAGTACAATAACCTATCGTTTTGTATCCTTCTTATCCCAGTGTTTACCGTTTAGGGTCTTATTTTTAAAAACAATGGATTCCCAATTTCTACCTCTTTCTACGAGACATTGAACAGGTTCTGGAAAGACTTTGTGCCCATTGACTCTGTGACAGGTTGGGAATGCACATTGGGTTCCCGAGTGGCAAAGAGGTGCTAGAGGTGTCACTACAGACCCTGGTTTGATTCCAGGCTGTATCCCAACCGGCTGTGATTGGGAGTCCCATAGGGTGGCGCACAATTGGCCCTGTGTCATCCGGGTTAGGGGTTGGCCGGTCATTGTAAATAAGACTTTGTTCTTAACCGACTTGCCTAGTTAAATTAATGTTTTTAAGAAAAGATGCTAGGCGGTAGTGTCAGAGTAAAATGTGAAGATATTTAATGCTAGGGCTTCTGTGGTGGATGAATAGCATGACAATGGGCCTCAGGATTGCGTCACGATATGTCTCTGCATTCACATATCTGGAAAGCAACAACATAGGACACATGTGAGAGGTAGAAATTACTGCTTGTAATGTTGTGTAGGTTGCTAGCTACCTTGTTGGAAGTTGCTGACTTCAGTGCTGCTAATAGAACTATAAAAGGCTGTGGACTTTTCAGGAGAGGACTCCTGCTTTAGTGCTGTGGAGTATGATGCTATGCAGTAGCTCCATCGCTAAAAGAGATGGATGTTTACATTCAATACCGCAGTGACCACACCGGTGCCATATGTACCATATTAATCAGAAAACTGCCTCTAAGCTAGGTGATCCATGGCTGTTATTTGCTATAACTCTCCTCTCCTGCACACTGAATACTGAATTATTTAGCTAATTGATTAGCAGGCCAACAAAGCTCAATTATTAAGGAGGTTGCTGAAACCAAGTCCTGCTTAGGGGCAGTAGCACCACTGACTGAACCCTAGCTGGACGTGTTCAAATACATACACACACACACTAAAGACACACAAGAACACACACACATCCTCTACCACCACTGACATTCTCCAGGTCCCTTTTTTATTTTCTCTTTAAGACTAAAGTTTCATCTTGGCAAAGAAAGAGCCATCGCTGTCGGAGATTAAGGCGTTCAAATGTACATTAAAGGGGGAATCTGACAGCACGTTTCCGAGGCTTAAACATGTCTTTTTTCAGACTGGTCGATCATAGCCACGCACAACTTCTAACTGAGCCATCTCTCTCTCTCTCTCAGCTAGTCCCCTTTCACTCACTCACTCACTCACTCACTCACTCACTCACTCACTCACTCACTCACTCACTCACTACTCACTCACTCTTTCTCGCCCAGCTAGTCCGTTTCTTTCTCTCTCTTTCACTCTCTCTCTCTCTCCCTTTCTCCCACTTGCTCTCTCTCTCCCCCTAGTCTTGGCGAGTCTGAAAGGGGATTCGAGGGCCTGTCTTTGGAGACAGCAAGCTGATACGGTGGCAGGTTTTTCCTCCCACTGACACTGTAGAGCTGGAGACAGCTCAGGCAGTTTCAAGCGACCCCGAGACTGTGTGTGTGTGCTGCCAAGGAGCTGAGCTCTCATTCATATTCATCCGGATAGATCCGCCAAGCGACTCTCCCTTTTCAGCTGCCTCCACAACCCCAGAGATGGATGAATGAGAGGGGGAGGGGGTGACACAGGGGACATAGTGGACTACACTGGGCCACAGCTTATTCCAGGGGTACCTTGGCTGTGCAGAGACATTTGAGAGTCACGCCTCGTCCTGCTAGAGACAAATAAGAGCTGGGCTATGGTGCTCAAAGAAGTCCCCAAAAGGGAGCTAGCCAGAAAATAATGAAAAGTTGAGGTAAGTCCTCCAAAATTCACCCACAGAGAAGGTGAAAAATGAATAAAGCCTCCAGGGGCTCTCAGTCAAAGTTCATAGTAAAGTCAGCATACTTTCTTTAGAAGTTAATGAATCACAAATTCAAATCTAATGCTAATAAGTGTCTCTACTGCAGCTAAGCTGAGGCTGATACATTTTATTTGATCTTTATTTAACTAGGCAAGTCAGTTGAGAACAAATTCTTATTTACAATGACAGCCTACCCCGGTCAAACCCTAACGACGCTGGGCCAATTGTGCGCCACCCTATGGGATGTGATACAGCCTGGAATCAAACCAGGGTCTGTAGTGATACCCCTAGCACTGAGATGCAATGCCTTGGACTGCTTCGCCACTCGGGAGCCCCTGCCACATTGCCCTAGCATTCAATATATTCACATTAGCGAGGGCCCTGGGTGAGGCAAGGTTAGTCACTCTGCTGAGCCAAAATCTTATTGACTGAGTGTGAGGTCTGTAATGAGCCCAGGGCTAACCCCTTCACCCGCTGGGGCTCTGAGCTCTTAAACAAGGCTTTAGCATCCCTCTGATGCCACCACGCGTCTTCTTCAAGCTCGTGGGTGACAGGGTGGTGGCAGTGGGTTAAAGGAGGGTGTGGGGGTATGGGGGTGGTGGTAGTGGGGCTGTGAACAGAGTTTTTAAGTGGCTGAGGATATATGGGCAGGCATGGTGTGACGGGCATTTACTGCAGCTAATTTGCTGAGTGACAGCTCATCTCTGAGGGCGCAGGGTGAAGAGGAGTCAGACGCTAACATTTAGAGTGTGACAAAGAGACACTGTAGCTCATTACTGTAACAGAAGGTGGGTTTAAATAATCAACATTGGTGTTATTTTTAAGGACTCATACTTGGAGGAGAAAATGATGGTGAATAATATTTTTCATAGAGTGTGCAAATTGTT
The DNA here is from genome assembly GCF_045791955.1 of Oncorhynchus clarkii lewisi. Lineage (NCBI taxonomy): Eukaryota > Metazoa > Chordata > Actinopteri > Salmoniformes > Salmonidae > Oncorhynchus > Oncorhynchus clarkii. Next base: position 31,407,418 of record NC_092153.1, read on the forward strand.
GCATGGTGTGTGTATTTGCATAGTAGTGATACACTACATGACCAAAAGTAAGTGGACACCTGGTCATTGAACATCTCCTGATAAAATCATGGGCATTATTGTGGAGTTGGTCCCAACTTTTCTGCTTTAACAGCCTCCTCCACTCTTCTGCAAAGGCTTTCCACTAGATGTTGGACCGTTGTTGCGGGGACTTGCTTCCATTCAGCCACAAGAGCATTAGGTGTTCAATGGGGTTTAGGTCAGGGCTCTGTGCAGGCCAGTCAAGTTATTCCACACCGATCTCAAAAAAACATTTTTGTAGGGACCTCGCTTTGTGCATGGGGCATTGTCATGCTGAAACAGGAAAGGGCCTTCCCCAAACTGTTGCCACACATTTGGAAGCACATAATTGTCTAGAATGTAATTCTATGCTGTAGCGTTAAGATTTCCCTTCACTGGAACTAAAGGACCTAGCTTGAACCATGAACAACAGCCCCCGTCCATTATTCCTCCTCCGAATGTTACAGTTGGCGCTATGCATTGGGGCAGCTAGTCAACTCCTGGCATTCGGCAAACCCAGATTATCCTGTCGAACTGCCAGATGGTGAGGCTTGATTCATCACTCCAGAGAACGCGTTTCCACTGCTCCAGAGTCAAATGGCGGCAAGCTTTACACCACTCCAGCCGAAGCTTTGCTTGTGTGCGGCTGCTCGGCCATGGAAACCCATTTCATGAAGCTCCAGACAAATAGTTATTGTGATGATGTTGCTTCCAGAGGCAGTTTTACACACGCTATACGCTTCAGCACTGGGTTGACCTGTTCTGTGAGCTTGTGTGGCCTACCACTTTGAGGCTGAGCCGTTGTCGCTCCGAGACGTTTCTACGTCACAGCACTAGCAGGGCAGCTCTAGCAGGGCAGAAATTTGACGAACTGACTTGTTGAGGCCATTAAGGCCATTCTACTGCCAATGGTTGTCTATGGAAATTGCATGGCTGTGTGCTCAATTTTATACACCTGTCAGCAATGGGTGTGGCTGAAATAGCCAAATCCACTAAATTGAGTGTTGCCCACATGCTGTTGTATTACATAGTGTATGTGTGACTACATTTATTTAAATCTATCACCCTATGAAAGCACAAGAAACAGACGTTTATAGTTACAAACTAGAGTGTGCTTTACTACATGTAGGTAATCATTTTTCTAAGAGGAGAAAATAGCATTTTGTATAAACATATTATTTTTATTAGTGCATTTTATGATCTGGGGTGCTGTGGTGAAACATTTGTCAATTCTAACCAGCCTGAGCAAGAACAGACAGCCTTCATTGGGGGGGGGGGGGGGGATCATTTCTGTTGAGTCTGACTAAACAGAAATGAAAAGAGGGATACAAGTGAAAAAGGTGGAAAAGACACAGAGAGACAGAGACAACATCTGCTTTTCCACATCCTTTAGCCTGTGCTCTGATTCGCTGTGGGTGAGTGACCTGGTGGGAAGCTCTCTGGCCCCTGTGCCTGTGTTTTCTGCTGGCTTGGCTTTATAAAACCCCCACTGTGTTTCGCAGAAGGCCCAATAACGAGCATCCAAGGACACACACTGTTCTTCTCCCCCCTACAAGCACAGCCAGACCCAAGGACAGTGGGGAAGTGTCATACAGGTACACACACAAACACACTGTATCCATTTCTGCCTTCACATATTTTCCTTTGCCCTCCTGTGGCCCCGCAACATTGGAAATTCATAGAAAAGCATAATCCCTGTGCCTAGTGCTATGTAAGGGATTTCTTGTTTGAAAGAATGACGGGTTTCCTTGTTGTGTATTAAAGGCAGAAAGAAGCTTGCTTTTCAGGCAGATTTCTTGTAGTCTTCCGTATCGTCTGTTCTTCCAATCCCTGGAATTAGGGGATCAGGACTGGCCTCCTATGAGGACACACCACCTGACTCACACAGGAGAGGAAAAGAGAGTCATTAATGCAAAGCTGCCATTTTAGTCGAGAAGTGGGATTAGTATGCAAATACTAAAATCAGAGAAGGGATAAAAAACGACTGACAACCTGCATAAATCTTGGAGGAAGAGTATTTTTACTAGGCTCGTGCGTTCCACACAACTTCTTAAATGGTTCGACATTGTGTAGTGTTTGTTACGTTAGTGAGTTCTGATCCAACTTTTGACACCAGTTGACTTTGTTAGTTGTATGGATGAGGCAGAGAGTCATGTTAGCATATTTACAGTACAGGTTCAGATCATTGAACTGGATCAATACAGGATTAACCCTTTCCAGGATTGCGTTCACTAGCCATGTGGCCTAGAGGCCAGTTAAGCCAGGTTATGGTTAAGAAAGTGACAATTACAGTGCCTTGCGAAAGTATTCGGCCCCCTTGAACTTTGCAACCTTTTGCCACATTTCAGGCTTCAAACATAAAGATATAAAACTCTATTTTTTTGTGAAGAATCAACAACAAGTGGGACACAATCATGAAGTGGAACGACATTTATTGGATATTTCAAACTTTTTTAACAAATCAAAAACTGAGAAATTGGGTGTGCAAAATTATTCAGCCCCTTTACTTTCAGTGCAGCAAACTCTCTCCAGAAGTTCAGTGAGGATCTCTGAATGATCCAATGTTGACCTAAATGACTAATGATGATAAATACAATCCACCTGTGTGTAATCAAGTCTCGGTATAAATGCACCTGCACTGTGATAGTCTCAGAGGTCCGTTAAAAGCGCAGAGAGCATCATGAAGAACAAGGAACACACCAGGCAGGTCCGAGATACTGTTGTGAAGAAGTTTAAAGCCGGATTTGGATACAAAAAGATTTCCCAAGCTTTAAACATCCCAAGGAGCACTGTGCAAGCGATAATATTGAAATGGAAGGAGTATCAGACCACTGCAAATCTACCAAGACCTGGCCGTCCCTCTAAACTTTCAGCTCATACAAGGAGAAGACTGATCAGAGATGCAGCCAAGAGGCCCATGATCACTCTGGATGAACTGCAGAGATCTACAGCTGAGGTGGGAGACTCTGTCCATAGGACAACAATCAGTCGTATATTGCACAAATCTGGCCTTTATGGAAGAGTGGCAAGAAGAAAGCCATTTCTTAAAGATATCCATAAAAAGTGTCGTTTAAAGTTTGCCACAAGCCACCTGGGAGACACACCAAACATGTGGAAGAACGTGCTCTGGTCAGATGAAACCAAAATTGAACTTTTTGGCAACAATGCAAAACGTTATGTTTGGCGTAAAAGCAACACAGCTGAACACACCATCCCCACTGTCAAACATGGTGGTGGCAGCATCATGGTTTGGGCCTGCTTTTCTTCAGCAGGGACAGGGAAGATGGTTAAAATTGATGGGAAGATGGATGGAGCCAAATACAGGACCATTCTGGAAGAAAACCTGATGGAGTCTGCAAAAGACCTGAGACTGGGACGGAGATTTGTCTTCCAACAAGACAATGATCCAAAACATAAAGCAAAATCTACAATGGAATGGTTCAAAAATAAACATATCCAGGTGTTAGAATGTCAAAGTCCAGACCTGAATCCAATCGAGAATCTGTGGAAAGAACTGAAAACTGCTGTTCACAAATGCTCTCCATCCAACCAACAAAAAATGTCAGTCTCTCGATGTGCAAAACTGTTAGAGACATACCCCAAGCGACTTACAGCTGTAATCGCAGCAAAAGGTGGCGCTACAAAGTATTAACTTATGGGGGCTGAATAATTTTGCCCAGCTCTGACCTGATTGAGCTTGGAGAGCCTCTGTCCGATGCCTGGCTACCTATCCTACCTACAGCCTTTTTCTCCCCCTCTCCGCAAGGTGATGGATGGGGATAGATTGGCTTAGGGAAATGGATTGTGTGGAGTGAGCTGCCAAGGTTAAAATGTGTATGCAAATTGGAAAATGTAGAATTAGTAGGGGTTGAGGGGAGCATCTAAATTGAATGAGTCATGTGTGTTATTAGAAGCGCTCTGTGCCTTTTGTCTGCCTTGTCATCTTTCTTCTCTCGTCTAATTCAGTGCTATGGGCGAAGCTGGATTTATTTCAAATGGGATATGTGTGTGAGTGAAAGCGAGTCTGCCTATGTGTGTGTTGAGTGTGTGTACAATATATGTATCTCACGCATTCAATCAGCCTGCTCCCTCTTGTGTTCTGAATCCTGTCCGAACGGATTGAATCCATTGACTTGTGTGTGTGTGTGTGTGTTTTCCTGAGCCATTCCAGGTACACAGTGACAACTAGAGAGGGGTCAGTGGTAAGTTGTTTGTTTCCACTCAAGCGGAAAAAAGACCACAAACAGTGGTCCTATTGAGTCATGCATTCTCTAGTGAAACTAAGAATATGGCTGCATGGCATTTGTTAGGTCACATTTGTCCTAAATTGAGAGACACATTTTACATGACAAGACACTGTCCTGATATTCTGTATCTCAGTTTATTTCTAAATTAATGACAGCTATATTTGGCTATTATGCATGCTTACTGGTGTGGAAATAATAGCTTTAGCATCTGAGCCGTATACTAGCCTGCCTGGCTTGGAAATGCCGAAAAAAAATGCATATGTTAGTAAACGCTGTAATTAAATCTTAGATGATGACAGTAAATTTAATGGGAGCTAACTAAGATCTTGTCTAAGTGAACAGAAAACAGACGCTTTAGCTGAGTTAGCCCCCATTGGTGTATGACATGGTAGGTCCTGTCAGTTTGGATTACAGTGGTCTTAAATGTAAGGTTATAATGATCAAAGGGTCCAATTGGGGCTCCAAAATGGATGAAAGACTGGAATGTTTTAGAATTGGAAGAGGGTCTTGGGCCCTGAATTGGTTGAGTATGATCACAAGATGGATGTGTATGTTTGTGTTTATCAACACTAATACTTAATTTATACAGAAAACACTTAACCAAATTAGCCCGGAAGAAAATCTGTCCAAAAAGCTTATTTTAAAAGAGATATGTAAAGGTTACAGTAAGAAATTCAACATTCGATCATCACTCACATTTAAATGTACTGTACAGTTGCATACTTTCCATTTTCTTTACCTTTTCTACCACAATAACATTTCAAAACAGATATGTCCAAAGACCTCTTTGCTGATCGTGTCGTCATAAGCTAGCAACCTCACTATGTAGACTCCCGAAATTGCAAAAATATGAATGTAATTATTTACAGTACATCGTAATCTGACAGCAATATTAATTGCAGCGCACAGATTCCCAAATTAAATCCTGAGGTGCGAACACTTATCTTTTCTGTCAATTTTATGGGTGTAAACAATGTCCTCTTTGAATGTAGAGACTGTGAACACACTACCATGCCTCTCAGTTCATTCAAACCTTACTGATGAAAGTGCTACATGTGAAACTCAATTTTATAAACAACGTCTCCACAGAGAGCCTAAAGAAATGCAGCTGCTGAAAAACCTTCCCATTACAACTCACTGTCTAACTAGCCTTAGAGATGAAAAGCCCCCGTTTTTACGCTAGCTCCTCCCCTAGGAGCAGATGTGGGTGCAGGTTGTAAGCAGGAGCTTTAACTGATCATCCAAACTGTTACTTATCTGTTGTGGGCAACTTATCAATAATGTATCAAATTGGTAGGCAACATTAATTAGAGGAGATGAAGGGCTTGGTGCAGCGAGTGGTTGTTTGACACTATTGATATGGAGAGTGAAAAGTTATTTGTTTTGTATGGTGTCCATATTAGGACAGCCTCAATCTCAGCAGTGAGACTTGGATTTATTGACCACAAAGAGATAAATGTTTGGGACCTTTCAGAATGGAACAAAATGAAAAATATGTCTAACAAAAGGCCACTGACACAAACTCCCCTCTCATTTGAATGGAATGTGCTCTTATTTTCCCATTCAGTACACAGGCAAGTCATTAGCCCCCAATGAGTGTTTAGTACTTGGCTTATGCAATTTTACAAATTTGATTCAAATCTGAAAGCGAGCTTTGCATCAAACGATCCACGCATAAAAGCAGCTCAAAAACACAAAACATTTGTGTAATTGACAAAATAGATAATGCACAAAACCCCCAAGAATTCCCTTTGAATTCTCTCATTGCAATTAAACCACGCATCTCAAAGAGTACATTTAATTAGACCGAGTTTCATCTTGCTTTCTCAATCCATGGCTTCTGGCTAGCATAAAGCCTAATGCGCTGGAAAATAATTATTTAACGGGGATGAAATAATGATGTGAGTATATGGCTTAATCGTGTTGACATATGCAACCCTACTCTTCTCTCTTCTCGTTGTGTCCTACAGGCAGCTGTTCATTTGAAGACCCCTACAGCAGCTGTGGCTACAGTGTGGCCCTCGGGACCAATGGCTTCGCTTGGGAGCAAGTCAACACTTGGGAGAGGCCCACCATGGACGCAGCTGTTCCCACAGGTACACAACGGGGCTTCCTCCTCTCTCCTATCCTGTATTGCTCTGTCACCCCTGTGTGTGTGTGTGTGTGTGTGTGTGTGTGTGTGTGTGTGTGTGTGTGTGTGTGTGTGTGTGTGTGTGTGTGTGTGTGTGTGTGTGTGTGTGTGTGTGTGTGTGTGTGTGTGTGTGTGTGTGTGTGTGTGTGTGTGTGTGTGTGTGTAAAAATGGTGTATCATTAACACGCTTTCGTCAGCTCATATTTCTTTCTTGTTCTCTCACTTTTCACCTGGACGATTATATCTGTCTTTTGGCTCTCTTTTCTTCTTTCACTCCCTTTCTTTCACTCTACCCCCCCCCCCCCCTCTCTTTCCCCACATATCCATTGCTCAGCTCATGTCTGAGTAGACCGATATGCATTGTGACACAATCTCAGCCACTCCAAAGTGATACTGTCAAACACAGATGGCAATCTGGCCGCCTGTCAGTCCGCCTCACTGATCACCTATGGTAGGGATGTCAGTGTCAGTTCCCTGGCTCCACGGGGTGCCAGCTAGGGTTACGCCACTGACTGACATTAATCCAGTTAGGAGTTGAACATACTGCGGCTACGTCCCAAATGCCCCCCTATTCCCTACATAGTGCCCCACTTTTGACCGTAGCCGTATGGGTCTCCCTATGGGCCCTGGTCAATGTGATATATGTATCACTGTAAAGAAAGTATCTTGTTCTGTGCCGACTGCTGAGCAAAGCAAATTGCAGATTGCACACAAAAAAGCATTTCTGAGCCTTTGGTGCAAATTCAGGTTGTGTACAAATCAAAGTGCAGAGAACAACATTGACAAAGTCTTGTGTTTTCAGCTTGGCAAAACAGTAACCTCGTAGATCAGGATGGTTCGTACGAGACTAGCAAAACAGGACACTTCAGACATATATATATATATATTTAAAGGGCGGTATGAATAAATCAACAAACAACAGGAAACGCCATCTGCCTTCTTATCCATGTCATCAGGGTAGGAGCGTCTAATCAAAGGAAATTGGGGCATCACTGTGTGTGTGTGTGTGTGTGTGTGTGTGTCTGTGTGTCGTCTGTGTCTGTGTGTGTGTGTGTGTGTGTGTCTGTGTCTGTGTGTGTGTGTGTGTGTGTCGTCTGTGTCTGTGTCTGTGTCTGTGTCTGTGTGTGTGTGTGTGTGTGTGTGTGTGTGTGTGCATGTTTTCCAGAGGTGTGGAGTCACATGTCTTGTGACTTAACTTGTAATAAAATAACTTGAGACTTCAGGACTCGGGTCTCGACTTTGACTTGAGACTGATGACTAACTTTAACCTTGGGGTTAGCGTTAAGGTTAGCTGAAATAGGATTTTGTATGGGAATACATTTTTACTCCCCAAAAAGTCCAGAAAATTCATGAAAACAAAGCTGTGTGTGCGTGCAAGAGTGTGCGTATGTGTGAGTGTGCACGTGTGTTAATGCGTACCATGTGTCTGTGCCCCTCTCTGTGTGTCAACCACAACAAGCTGAGATGCAAGGGGGACAAGCATCTTCACTGATTGTGCATGGCATTTCATATAATGTCCTGTTGAACAATGCCGGACACAGTGGGCTCTTCAAAAAAAGGGAGAGATAGAGAGAGCAGTGAGGCTCAGAGACTCAGGAGGGGCTCAGGTGGAAATGGAGCGATGTTGATTATTTCTCACAGGAGGGATAATGAAGGAGGAAACTCTGCACTCATTCCTTTTTCCCTCCGAGGCTCATTGGTCATCCCCATCAGTGCGAGCCATCCTCCTTGTAACCAAAGCTCTTTCACCGCTTCAAAAGGAGTGCTATTCCGAGGGGATGTGTTCAGCTGTGGATTTTTGTGTGTTTGTTTTCTTTTCCTTCCTTTTGTAATGTCACGGGGTTCTTCTCATGTTGGGCCCCAGGATATTACCTGGAATGGGAGATCTGATGGTGGAGTTAAGAAGAGGCTGAGCAGTCACGCAAAGTCTCTCAGACTGAACAAACTCATCGGCATATTTCTTGAAAGCCACGGATGACACGCTGAGTATAAAAGCCTTATCAGGTCTAAGCCCTTCTCCCGCGGTTTTCAACTAAACTTTCCCACTAATACTCCAGCGCTGATGCATTTTATGGTCAGTTAGAATAGAGGGGACCTGTCAACTCAAGGGGTTTCTGTCTTTTTAACTACTGAAAATGTAAAGACCAGTTTGCTGTACAGATATTACACCTAGTCCTAGACAAAAAATAGCTTTCAATGGAAGTTCTCCATAGAGAATGCTTTTTATAACTAGGCTTAATCTGTGTCCAGGATACCAGCCTCATACAGTACAAGTGCAGATTGAAGTTTGTGATGATTGATTGCTGATGCCTGACTGTCACGTGAATTGATGATTGTTGACTTCAGGGAACAGTCATGTTCTTGAGCTCCATACGCTCTTCCCATCATTGAGTGTTCATTTTTCCCTAGTTGATGTTTCACTCTCTGAACCCTCGACATGTCGTGTTAAACTGTTGTTAGTGGGGGGATATGTCTCTTGGGGCAATGGGGAAGGCTTCTACTGTTTGCATGGGTGACGCTTCTCAAGAGATAGAGAAACGCGACCCTAGGCAACACAGTGACTAGGGTCTAGGGATGTGACAAATGGACAATTTGACATAACTTTTAAAACATCTGTTTTCTGTTAAAACGATAAGAAACATCAATATACAATGCAAAATAATGGTCCTATTACATTTGCCTGCTAGGGCCGGGCAATGAAGTTATATCTACCGCAACCCTTTACAGACATAGAACGCAGCTTCAGTAACTTCTGCTTCGGTATAAAACACATTTTTTCCCTAACAACAATTAACGTCGCTGATTGATGTGCTGCTGCGCAGAAGCTCAAGATTATTAATTGACAGTTCTGGTTGCCGAGTGATGGACGTTAGTCCATCTTCAGAAGCCTCATTCCTTTGCTTGTTCATATCTCCAGAGAAGGTTTCCTGTCGGCATTTAAAATCCATAGTGTAGCCTACCCTAACAGACCGACAAACAAACATGCCATAGCCAAGGCTCTATTAAGGGGCCGCATTCTATTATGTCTTAAAAGGGTAATCGAGAAAGGATACCGGTAGCCTACCGTAATTTCATATTATGGGGCAAAAACAAAGAGTAGGCTACCCTGTGCTCGCAAGACTGGCCGTAGATACCTCTGTATCCTGGCAACATCGGTGCCATGAATAGGCTAAGATATTCTCCTCGCAACAGACCGAATCGCAACAGACTGAAGACTGAACAGACAGGGCAGGCAGGCAGGCCAGCACAAGGGAGAGAGAGGAGGGGCAGGCAGACGCATGCTCATTTGTTTTAGTAATCTGCATCTCTCAATCTCTTGTCTTGCATGCCTTTTGCCAATTCACCAAAGTATCTTAAAGTTCTCTTCTTCCTCTCCTGCTATTTTTGAATTACACAACTTTCCCAGGCCTTTATAGCCTATTGACTATAACACAGAAAATAATATGTTTTTTGATAACTGCACTGTAAGTGGGGGAAAAAAACTAAACAACACTGTTTTTCTTAAAGTTAAGAATCGCAAATTCACACCCATACTTTATCCACTTGAATGAAATACAAAATAGTAGCTATCAAGATGGAGATCAAGGAGGTTATTTTTAATGAGTGCATTGCGTAAGTGGCTAGTTTGCATCAACTACCTTAACAAAGCCACTGCAATGGTTTTGCCTGCAATCTTTGGTTTTGAATCGGGATGTTTCGTCATTTCTACCTCGTGATTTGTTGGGAGAGACCCCAGATTTTTCTTGTTATCAGCGAAGGCAGTGACCTAGTTCCTCTATGCCAAAATAGTCCTATAGTCACTGTGTTGCCTAGGGTCGGGTTTCCGAGGCTACTCAAGGGAGGGATATACTGTAACCAGTGTATGTGAGCGTTGTACTGCCTCTACTTGCTGGCCATCGCTTTTGGTATAGGCTCTCGCCTCTGCACCGTAGCAGCTATGGTTAGACTCCTTTTTAAACATCTCTCTCCCTCCCGCTACAAAAGCAGTATCTAGTGGAAGAGGTACAGGTAAACACCACTGTGATGTGACGTTTTTTTCGCTGTTGTCAGAGATTGACTGTCGAGTGAGAGTGGACAGGGAGTTTCTGAACTGTTGCATTCTCCGCCCCTTTGCGAGTCTCTTGGAAATCTGCTCCCAAATCTGTCTCCATTATTACCTCTTCAAGTTGAGCTCTGGCTGAAAACAAATCAAAACCAATCACCAGAAGCATGGCTGAGGCCTGTCATTTTGATGTGACATATGTTTACTCCTCGGGGGAAACCAAAGTTTGAAGCCTTCTCTCCAATGCCAAAGGGCCCTGGGATTAGTAATGGACTTTTGAATTATAGGTTGTCAACAGCCCAGTTGCATTAATGCCATGTGTTATTGGTCTGTGCAAGGCTGATGAGGGTAAAGGGGTTAAATGGCTTGTCTATTTTTTTTGTTCTTGGTGATGATTTGAGTGCTCTTGTGTGGCACACAGACTTGATTGCATTTCTGATTTGAGCGTGGCAGGCGTGCTGGTGGTGGAAGTGGAGAGGGGGCCGCATTGGTAGGAAATTGACAGGGAATGGAGCCCCAGGCACTCTCTCACTTTCTCTCTCCTAGACAAAAGTGACCACTCCTTTTAAATGGAGGGAAAATGACTGTTCACTACACTCACAGGTCTCAACCAGACACGGTAGTAATGCTGATCAGATAGGCAGGACAGTTCACAACTGATCCCTGCTTCTTTAACATAATGGAGGTGGAGATACAGTCAAAGGTCAAATCGAATGGGTTGTTCATCACCACCGAAGTTGGGAAGCCGCAGATCCACAGGGCCTCATCCCAGCTGGATTAAGTGTCACTCTCCCCAACGAGCACATTTTTTATGCAGATAAATGGATCATCACCTCCCGAGTAAATCCAGAGGTAGCTGTCATTGTAAGAGAGGGATGTACCTACCGTCGGTTTCCTAGGCAGTTTCCTGGGATAATTCCCTCCGCCCCGTTTTTCTTTGAATGTCGGTCTTAGGTCACCTACATGAGAGAGCTCACAGTCACTAAGCCTTTTGGGGTTTGTCTGAGAGCAATACCATTTTATTTGGACACTGATTGATGACATTAAGACTCAAACAAAAACTTAAGACACAAACAAATTAGACTTGGGTGCCCTGGAACAGCTGATGCCGTTTGGTTTACTAATGAAAAAGAGAATTATAAATAAAAAAATCTTACCCAGGCCAGGTTAAATCCAAAGGTAATGTCTGATTGTGTAAGCCTTTCTTGGCTGTGACAGGGAAATGTTCTGAAATGTTCTCCAACAATTGCAAACGAGAGTTTCTATTGGACAAATTCAGATATGTTTATCCCCGTTTTGTTCCGTTTGCTTCCGTTTAAGAAATGTTTTTTAACAGAATCTGTAGAATAAATACACCCCGATCACACGCAAACAATCATGCAGTACAGTGTACAGTCAGCATGCAATTTAGCAATTTAGCCCCGTGGCAATAAATTAATAAAACCAAAAGCTTACCTTGTCTTGGAAGAGTTCCAGTGTTGGATAGCCATTGCCAGCTAGCTAACATAGCATCCCTCTCTGTTTGAGCTGGATGTTTGAGTTGGCTAAACTAGCTAGCTGCATTTGCTAGCTAACTAAGTGAAAGTTAAAAAAATTTAACTAAATATGTGATTCACCACCTGGATTCGGTCTTATGTAGCAACATTTTAATTTCTGTTTCTACATTGGATAAACGTAGAGACTCAGAGCTACAAAATGGTATATTTTACACTACAGCTGAGGAACAATGGGAAAGTAATTATGCTTTGAATGTTGATCAACTTGTACACTCACTTTTGAGAAAACCGTCTTTCAATCTTTTGGCACTGCTATTGGAGAGCCCCTCTGCATGAATCTGCAGGTAGCTAACCAGCCAGGGTCTATGGCTATAACGAGTCAAGCAAAAGTGTCTGAGATACAAAGAATAAGATCATACACAACGTTAGTTAGCGACCTAGCCAGCTAACGTTAGCTAGATAACAGTACACTTTAACTTGACATTAGGTTCATGCAATTTTACTAGGCGATACATTTTTTTTTAAAAGCCTTGTTTGCCACGATTACCTAGACTACTCACCAGTTCCAATAGACAGACGCGTACTATATGGCTGTCCAATCCAAGCTCATCTCTCGTCATGTCCAGCCCACTCATTATCTCAGCCAATCATGGCTAGCGGGAAGGTTGCTGACTTTTTCTGTGGCGAAACCAACTAGGCTCGCAATTTAACAATTGTATTCATATTTACAGATAGCATACAAGTTGATATTACGTCACATGAAAGTTCACATGTTTGAGAAGGCATTTCTGCCAAGAAACACCTTTTGATTAAAACAACTCTCTTGTGTAGTCGTGACTTGCGACATACGCCTAGTTTCCTGAATCAGGTCACAAATAGCTAGCTCTCTTTCTCTTTCTCTCTCTTGCTTCTTCTTGATTTTTGAGGAAATGTATTTGTTCAAAACTGTTTGACTATTGTCTTTCTCTCTCTTTGAGTCAACTACTCACCACACTTTATCCACTAGCTGTAGCTTATGCTTTCAGTACTAGATTCCTTCTCTGATCCTTTGATTGGGTGGACAACATCAGTTCATGCTGCAAGAGCTCTGATAGGTTGAAGGACATCCTCCGGAAGTTGACATAAGTAGGTTTTCTACTGAATTCAATGTACCCAGATGAGGACGGAAGCTTCGGCTTAGCTTCGGCTACACCATGGTGCTACCCTACAGAGTGCTGTTGAGGCAACTGTAGACTATTGCAAAACAGTGTGTTTTAATCAATTGTTTGAAGACGTGAATATATTTTGTATAGTTGTATCTAAAAATATATATTATATATATATCTATATATATATATATATATATATACAGTATTTATATTTTTATGAAATTCGACAAGGAGGAGGGAATCATAACATGCATCAGTGTTGTTTACACATTCTCAGGCACTACTAAAGCAAAGTGGGCCCATCCTCAGAGGATGGACTCACTGCCAAGTAGAACCCTGTGGAGAAACCTCTGTTTGCAGCTATCTGCTGCTGGGCTCAGAGCACTCATTTACTTTCCCCTTTCATGTCATCACTCTGGGGACCTCACACCTCAGAGAATCCCCCATCCCTATAATTTCTCTCTTTTTCTCCATCTCTCCCCTTCCCTTTTTTCCTCTCTCACTCCCTCTCTCTCTCTATTGCTCTTTCCTTCTCTCTCTCTCTCTACCTCCCTACCCCCTCTCTATCTCTCTCTCCCTTCTCCACTCTCCCTTAGTTCATCACACTCGATGTTGACATGTGGTTTTCACTTGAGAATGTTCGGTGTGTGACTCCTCAGCTGACTTACTTACTGTACTGTACACTAAGTTGGTTTATTTTACATGGCTTGACTAATGTGTAGTTATGAGTGATGGACAACATTGAAGTGTTGGCATCAGCTAGATGTCAGTCAATCATTCCCGTCTCTTGTGGCAACACCTCCATTTCTAATTTAGTTAAGCCCCTTTCTTCAGCCACGCGTGAACTCTTGCCTCACTTCCTGAGGGTGTCAAGACAGAAGACTCAGTTATAAATCGAGAGCATGGGACACTATTCAGCTATATTGGAATGATTGCCTTTTCAATCTCTCCAAGTGGACAAATGTGATGCTTTAGCAACGTTTGATGTATTACTTAACATATTAGTTACACTTCGTCACAGCAAGCACACCCACAGTTCAGCCTGGTTGGAGGGATAGTTGTTGAATATCTTGATCTAACATCTGCTCATAAGCAATCTATCTCTGACAGACTATGGTTATAAAATTCAAGATGACAGTAAATACAAGCATCCATTTTTCCACGTCCTACCCCTGGAGATGAACTGATAGCTTGATCAAACCTCCATCTATTCATTCTGAGTTCCTTATTTCCATTGGCGACTTTGTGTTGTGAAGGGTGGCCTGTAGTTGTGATTCAATTAATTGGAATTTAATAGATGAGTTTCACAACAGATGAATTCCAGATGGATGTTGATGGTGAGATTAGATTTTTTAATTGTATTATAATAATAATTTCCATTGGGTTGAAATACTAGTCAAAATAAGATAATGATAGTTGGTCCTGTACTTTTTACTATCTATATAAACAATATTGTTTCTTCTGTAATAAATGATAACCTCCACTTATGTTGTGTATTCTGTTGCCCCTTCTGTTATTAATATCACACATCAGAAGTGAGCCTACATTAATTAATGAAATATTTTCTAACAATGATTCTATAACTACAAACATAGAATGATAGACATGGGTTAAAATAGTGTTTGTTTAGCTTTCAAATACTTTGAGAGTTCAATTGAGAAAATATATCTATTATTTTATTTTAATTGCATTTACTGACACCAATACCTCTTTTACAAGGTAGCCTTGCAAACAATCATACACATTCACTATATTTACAATTGCTATGCAATAAAAGCATACAATATTTACAAGCAATTTAAGAAAAGTAACTTACAAAACACGATAATGAAAAACAAACATTCCTCAGTACTGCCCTAGCGACACCAAAATATCCAACTTGACGGCACTATCCAAGTGACGGCACTTGAGTTTCAAGTTCGGGAAAGCTCAAATAAAATCCTAAAATAAATCACCTTGATAATAAAGTATTGCATGCATCTATCATCGCGTTTGCAAACTAATGTAAGATCACTGTTCCTAATGTGATGAGTAGATTCAATAGTCATAAGTTAGGCTAATAATCAGTGTCGTAAAACTCGATACCGGTCCTGCTCTCTAATCCGGACTCAAGACCACATATTTAGTGTCTCAGTCTTGTCTCGGTGTCAGATACATTTGAAGCTTTTTGTAAAATAACATATACTTAGTTTTACCTGCACAAGTAACAATTTCAGTTGAACAAAGGCTTTCTGTAAAGCAAAGAAAATGCAGATTGTTGTTCTGAAATAGCCTTGTTAACCTCTAGCGTCGAGCAATCCCATATCCGGGAGCGTAATCATAGCCTCAAGCTCATTACCATAACGCAACGTTTCCTATTCATGAAAATCGCAAATGAAATGAAATAAATATATTCAAACACAAGCTTAGCCTTTTGTTAACAACAATGTCATCTCAGATTTTCAAAATATGCTTTTCAACCAAAGCTACACAAGCATTTGTGTAAGAGTATTGATAGCCTAGCATAGCATTAAGCCTAGCATTCAGCAGGCAACATTTTCACAAAAACAAGAAAAGCATTCAAATAAAATAATTTACCTTTGAAGAACTTCAGATGTTTTCAATGACGAGACTCTTAGTTAGATAGCAAATGTTCATTTTTTCCATTATTTGTGTAGACGAAATAGCTCCGTTTTGTTCATCACGTTTGGCTAAGAAAAACACCGGAAAATGCAGTCACTTACAACGCCAAACTTTTTTCCAAATTAGCTCCATAATATCGACAGAAACATGGCAAACGTTGTTTAGAATCAATCCTCAAGGTGTTTTTCACATATCTATTCGATAATCTATCAGTGGTGGCAGTTGCCTTCTCATCAGAAGAAAACGGAAAAATACTGCAGCTGGAATTACGCAATAATTGCGACGGAGGACACCAAGCGACCACCTGGTAGATGTAGTCTCTTATGGTCAATCTTCCAATGATATGCCTACAAATACGTCACAATGCTGCAGACACCTTGGGGAAAATGTGGAAAATGTAAGCTGACGCCTAGCTCCTTCACAGCCATATAAGGAGTCATTCCCGTGAGGCGGTTTCAAAAAATGCGGCACTTCCTGATTGGATTTTTATCTGGGTTTTTTCTGTAACATCAGTTCTGTGGCACTCACAGACAATATCTTTGCAGTTTTGGAAACGTCAGAGTGTTTTCTTTCCAAAGCTGTCAATTATATGCATAGTCAAGCATCTTTTCGTGACAAAATATCTTGTTTAAAACGGGAATGTTTTTCATCCAAAAATTAAAATAGCACCCCCTATATCCAATCAGTTAATCTTGAATTTATCAATCCCGGATCCGGGATCATAGCCTCAAACGAATTAGCATAACGCAGTGGACATAAATACCCCTAGAAACTTTTCCTATTCATGAAAATCGCAAATGAAATGAAATAAATATATTCAAACACAAGCTTAGCCTTTTGTTAACAACACTGTCATCTCAGATTTTCAAAATATGCGTTACAGCCAACGCTAGACAAGCATTTGTGTAAATTTATCATGGCATAATGCTATGCTAGGCTCTGCTGGCAGCAGGCAACATTTTCACGAAAATAAGAGAAGCAACCAAATTAAATAATTTACCTTTGAAGAACTTCGGATGCTTTCACTCAGGAGACTCCCAGTTAGATAGCAAATGTTCTATCTAAAATAGCTCTCGTTTGTTCATCATGCTTGGCTGAGAAATCGACCGGAAAATGCTACCACTACGCCAAACTTTTTTCAAAATTAACTCCATAATATCGACAGAAACACGGCAAACGTTGTTTAGGATCCATCCTCAAGGTGTTTTTAACATATATATTCGATTATATATCCGTCGAGGCAATTAGTTTCTCATAAGAAGCGATTAGAAAAATGGCTACCTCAGTATTTTACGCAAGATATTCTGCTGGAGACACCATGTGACCACTTGCTATATATGGTCCCTTACGGCTATTCTTCAATGGAAAGGCGTAAAAAGACGTCACAATGCTGTAGACACCTTGGGGAATACGTGGAAAACGTAAGCTCATTCGTAGCTCATTCACAGCCATATAAGGAGTCATTGGCATGAGGTGGTTTAAAAAAATGTGGCACTTCCTGGTTGGATTTTTTCCTGGGTTTCGCCTTTAACATCAGTTTGCAGTTTTGGAAACGTCAGAGTGTTTTCTTTCCAAAGCTGTCAATTATATGCATAGTCGAGCATCTTTTCGTGACAAAATATCTTGTTTAAAACGGGAACGTTTTTCATCCAAAAATGTTAATAGCGCCCCCTAATGCATAACTGGTTTTAAGCTGGTGTGGTCAATTGACAACCCCCTTCTCATGACACAGAGAGATCCTGTCGTTTCCCCATCACTGTCAGTCCATTTTATCAGGCCTATATTAGGCTTTGCAACCATCAGACCCTGAGCACTACTTCAATGAGGGGCTCTAACTCAAAGCATGTCCACTCCAGAGACGCTTCGGCTCTGCTGGGGACCTTAGGAGCTCACTGCATGACAAGCAATGAGATGCCAGCATTAGTATGCACCTCGCTCCGACTGCCCCGCGGCTATATCCCAACATATCTCTTATTTGGCACGAGGCTAAAGAGCCTCGGCAATCTCAAGTTGCCTGGGAAGAATGGGCAGCATAACTTACTCGGCCACCATTGTTAGACAAACAAAACATTTAAAAAGGCACCGCATATGGAAGTAATGGGCCCTCAGCGAGAGTGTAATATGTTTTATGTTGAGGATAGGATGTGAGAAAAAAACCTATACGGATGTTTATCTATATGGGCTATCTAGATTGAATTGGATCCTTTATGTGTTCCCCCATTGGTTTATAGAGGTAGAGTACTTGTATATTATACTGATGATATGTTTTCTATTATTAAATAACATAGTATTATGGGGCGATAAAAAAAGAGCCATATCTCGAGGATTATTTTCTCCTTGCTGGAAGCCAATGGAAGTATGGTTGAAAGAAATGTCTCCTCTGGTGTAATGTATCCTGAGTTGACCATCTCATTGCCTTAGATAGTCTTTTGTTGCTATCTACTTATACGTATGTTGCAATATACATTGAATATTTAGAGTGTCTTCATCAGTGGTAGAACCCCAACCAAAGGATATGTCTAAATACATTTTCTCATGGCCATTAGTTGGCCGCAACAATTGTTTTCATTTGACTTGGAAGCCAATCTGAACCAGCCATAGAGACACAGTCAAAATGGCAAAGCAGATACCCTACTTAGCCATGCCTACTTACATTAATACAAGTGCGTTCCCCATAGCCTGCGCTAACGCTAACCCACTGCATCAGAATAAGTGCCAAACGAGTTAGTAGTAGCAACCCTGAGTGATACAGTGCTAGCGTAAATGCTTGATAGCTCTAATTATACATAATTACAGTTCTTGAAGTTACAGCCCCACATTAAGTAATTAAACAGAAAAGTAATGAATGTTAGTAAGCAGGATTCGTTTCTAGATATAGTTATGCTGTTATAGACAGATGGCTGTGCCTTAGCTGTCTCCATCACTGGCCTCTATGGAGAGTAGCGGCTGTGCCAAATTCTGTGCTGTTCTAAGTAACTGACTGGCTGTCTTGCAGTGCCCTTGTTTTAAAGAGGTCTGCATCTCCCCCCAGGTGAACAAGCACACAATTGTTTAATTAATTTCAACACTTAATTTCTTAGTGTAGACCTTCAAGCGTACAGAAGCATGCACACACACAAACACACACACTCAGCTTGGATTTACAGTATACTTCAGCCACTGTTTTGGGATGAACAGAATATGATTTATAACTGTGCAAATATGACCTTATATACATTCTAGTTGTTATTCACGCATGTCTTTGTTGAATAATATATTGTTATTATTAAACAAGCAATCTGTTTGATATACTGTATGGCGTAGGAAATGTGTAATTTAGTAATGAGAACAAACAGCTCATTGACGTCACTCAAACTGACACATTGATTATGGATGACAGCGATCTTTTCATGTCATATGTCTCTTTAGAATAATTTATCTCCAACCCGAACCCATTTCACCAGTTCACAATAGTATGAAGAAATGTGCTTTCACATTTTTGCCCGAGGTAGAGTCTCCCACCATGTATTTATTTATTTAATCTAGAGTAGAGCAGTAGCAGATGAAAACATATTACAACTCAGTTCCTCTGTTTCTCTGAATCAATCCAGGGTAGTGAAATAAATGCACAGTAACGTGTGGGACTTAAAGCGTGCTTAATGAAACAAGTCTTTGTAGCGCCGGCTATCGCTCTCTGCAATAAAGGTGACGCTTCGGCACAGAGTTATTAAAGGTAGCTTCTCCGTTCTCTCCGGAAGATTAACATGACGGAGAGGAGGTGGTGGGTGGAGGATTCGGGAATAGTGTTGGGAAGCAGCCTATTTCTGTGATAGGGAAATATTCCAGGCAATGCTAATGGACACCAGGAGCTCACCACTTTATGTCTCTCCATGCCTCTTACCTTCAACTGGACCACAGTACTCCCTAAATTGTGCACCGCACCACAGGGACTACTGCGTCATCAGTCATCACCATGACTCCATTGACACCATTGTGTGCCTCCATTCCCACAATATTCCCACAATATATTTGTTGAGATAGTGGTGTGTTTTGGATGAATAAAGGGACACTTGAATGAAGTCAAAGCAGCCCTGAAAAGGAAACCCATCAAAATAAAATGCTTGGCTGGCTCCCTTATGACTTATCAGGGATCTAAAGTTCCAAACCTTAGGGGCAACAGGACAGGCTTTTTTCTACTAAAATTGTCTAAACATTTTTTTTAAAATATTTAATTACTACAGATGCTCCCAGTTCCAAGATGTTACACAGCAGACACAGTATCAGTAAATGCTATACTACATCAATACGGTAAGGGAGCCAACGAGATGTTCAAGTGCTCCTCTCTAATAGTAATTGTGTGGCATAACAAAACGGAGGCTCTCATACTTTTGTTCAGTTGTTTGCCTTCCGCAGTCCACAGGGACCCGTGCTTATCTGCCGAAATAACATTGTGATTCCACCTGAGTGCTCTTTTGTCTGGCCTGTAATTCAAGCCATCGATGCCCTTTGTTGAATGTTAGCCTCTGTATGCATTTACCTTATGAGCCTTGGGGAACAATGACTAGCAGCTTATCTGAAAGCCCATTTGAGAGTTACCTTTTGCCTCAGATATTCTGTTGTTGGTCTAGGGCTGGAGCTGGAGCTGAGGCTTTGCTCTCTGTGTGGATGATATTGAATACGCCTCATGAAGTTCAGTGACCTTTCTTAGCCAGTACACAGAAGGCAAGGTCTGTAGTTTTTGCCCCAATGCTACACCAGAACTCCTTATAATTCATATTTTATGTGTTCCTTGCATATTGAACCCAAGCTGGCGTCAAAATCTGAGTGGCGCAGCGGTCTAAGGCACTGTATCTCAGTGCTAGAGGGGTCACTACAGACCCTGGTTTGGTTCCAGGCTGTATCATAACTGGCCATGATTGGGAGTCCAATAGGGCGGCACACAATTGGCCCAGCGTCATCCTGGTTAGTGTTTGGCCGGGGTAGGCCATCATTGTAAATAAAATGTTGTTTTTAACTGGCTTGCCTAGTTAAATGTAAAAAACATCATACTTGAGGTGGCCTATAGCCTAGTTAATAATCTAGTAACATATTCACTTTCTGAGAAAACCTCATGCAATAATATTTACTGCACTACCTTACTCACTCGGTTTAGCACATGACCTCACATGTGAATCTTTAAAGAGATTGGTGGGGTTAAACCTGAAGGAGGTGTGAAAGATGCTGAATGGGTGTAGACAAAGTAGAGCTCTCCAGTAGGTGTACCAACATATTCAAGGGCCATATTCTCAAAAGTGGCGTTACAAGTTTATCAACTTTCAAAGCAGAATTACTTTCCTATTGTTCCTCAACTGAAGTGTATGATGTACTATTTTGTAGCTCTAAGTCTGTACTTTTAACCAATGTACAAAAACACAATTTAAAATGTTGCTACATAAGACCAAATTGTGGTGGTGGGTCACATATTAGAAGAGACGTCAAACATCCATTCATTTGCACATGCTCAGCTGCTATGTGTTTCTGAATTTGTTTTTATTGCCAGTAAGTGACACATGTAGAGGACTGTTCAAATTAGACCAATCAAAAAGCCTCTCTTTCCTCTGTTCTCTGCTGTTTGACAGTATGTGAAACACACATGTCAAAGCCATTGTTGAAAGCAGCCCACCATGAAATGGCCTTTCATCATTGTTCAGTGTCTTTTACCAACATCAAGACCAGTTCTAGAAACATACTAAATAGGCCTAAACAGTCTTCTATGTGTTCATCAGATAAAGTCCAATTAGATATGAAGAAGCACCATGAACCGCTGAGAAGTAATTTACATTTAAATGAGTAATACACAAATGTATATATGAGTCAGTATATCCATTTTCAAGATAGAAAGTTAATGCTAGATAACGTCCATTATTTCCTACTCCACCTACAGCCCCCACTCTGCTCGCTCAATTGACAGAACTGAAAAAAGGAGATAGTTGGGGTTATTACTGCAATCACCTATTTGAGAACAATCACAGTTTAATCAGAATGAAGTAGGGGCAGCAGGTAGCCTAGTGGCAGAACTAAACAGTTTTAGAAACTTCAGAGTGTTTTCTATCCAAATATACTAATAATATGCATATCTTAGCTTCTGGGACTGAGTAGCAGGCAGTTTACTCTGGGCACCTCCGGGCACATTATTCATCTAAGCTACTCAATACTGCCCCCAGCCATAAGAAGTTAACTGACTTGCCTAGTTAATTAAATAAAAATGTGAGTGTTCTTTGGTTGTCCCCATAGGATAACCCTTTTGGGTTCCATGTAGAACCCTCTGTGGAAAGGGTTCTGAACTTCAAAAGGGCTTTACCTGGAGCCAAAAACAGTTCTTCAAAGGGTTCTCCTATGGGGACAGTCGTGTAACACTTTTAGGTTCTAGATAGCACATTTTTTTCTAAGAGTGTAGACTTTATACTGCAATATCAAAGGATCCAATTCTTCCATCTTCTGACAAGCATGGGGGTAAGAAGCATTGCTGTCCTCTTCCCCTCTCCATCAGTCCAATCTCCCCACCAGCGCTAAAAAGTGGGAGCCTGGCAAGGAGGTGCCATAGGAGGTAGGAGGCAAGGAGGTGCCACTGCTCTGCATTCCAAAGTTAATCTTAGACAAGACAATTTCAGCGGGAGCTCAAGCGTTACTTCCGGAATGATCCTCAGGACTGCTCAGTGCTTAAGTCCCGGGCTTTATTTTTTAGAATCGCAGAGCGGCATGACTTAGGGAATGAGCCTCGAGGAGACAACTCTTCAAATGGTATTGATACGCAAACCCATTAAAAAGCCAATTACCCTGTACTTGTTTTATTACGCAGGGCTGCAGAAAGGGGAGCGTAATCGTAAAGAGTCAATATGAAAACAAAATAGCACCTCAGTTCTGTCATTAATCAACGCCTGGCGTGTGTGAAAGCTAATGTTTAATTCACAGCGACATAAATCACCAATGTAAAAACAATATTAAGCTTTATTATACTTTTATACTGAACAAATATATATATATATATGTGAAGTGTTGGTCCCATTTTTCATGAGTTGAAATAAAAGATCCCAGAAATGTTCTACATGCACAAAAAGCTTATTCCTCTAACATGTTGTGCACATGCTCAGGAGTATTTCTGTCTGTAATTGAGCCCTTTTGTGGTGAAAAACTAGTTCTGATTGGATGGGCCTGGCTAATTCCAGTGGGTGGACTTGGCTCCCAAGTGGGTGTGCCTATGCCCTCCAGGCCCACCCATGGCTGCGCCCCGACCAAGTCATGTGAAATCCATAGATTAGGGCCTAATTGATTTTTTTCAATTTACTGATTTTCTTCTATGAACTGTAACTCAGCAAAATCTTTGCGATGTTGCATGTTGCGTTCACTATACATTAATTTTACAGTGAGTGGTGATTGCACACAACACTTTCCATATCCTCACCTCTCCCTTGTGTCTCTGTGGCCATGCCTTTATGGATATAAAGCATCGGCAAAAACATGTTTACACCGTTAGCCTCTTGTTATTATCTCTGTATATCCAGGAGAGTTGGCAGAGATGGCAACATCGCAACTACCTTTTAGGAAACGTTTTATGTACTATTTTTTACATTATTAGCTCAGGAAATGTTATGTGTTATACATTCAGCCAGGAAGAACTATTGGATATTAGAGCGGCAGTAACTACCAGCATTACAACCAGGAATATGGCTTCCCTGGAGTAGATCCTTTGTTCAATCTCCCCAGAGCAATTTAACTTATTCCAGAGGCCAATCCAAAACATTGCCGGCGGAGCAGAGGCACTTGAGGCACCCTGCTGGTTCGACTTAGGAGGTGCGCACACCACCCACCGCTTCCGAGTATATTTCTCACTAATGTTCAGTCTTTGGATAACAAAGTTGATGAGCTTAGAGCAAGGATTTCTTTCCAGAGAGACATCAGGGCCTGTAACATACTTTGTTTCACGGAAACATGGCTTTCGGAGTCGGTAAAGCCAGCAAGATTCTCAGTACATTGCACAGACAGGAATAAATATCTCAGAAGGGCCGATGGATGTGTTTCATGATTAACGACTCATGGTGTAATTCTACGAAAATACAGTAACTCAAGTCCCGACCTAGAATACCTCACAATTAAATGCCATTGTATCTCCCATTACCACAGCCGTTTACATCCCACCTGAAGCCGATACCTCAACGACCCTCAAAGAACTTCACTGGACTTTATGCAAACTGGAAACCACATATCCTGAGGCTGCATTTACTGTAACTGGGAAGTACCCGTGCTTCGAACTATTCAACGTTGGTCTGACTAATCCACGCTTCAGGATTGTTTTGATCACGTGGACTGGGATATGTTCCGGGAA
Organism: Oncorhynchus clarkii lewisi; assembly: GCF_045791955.1. NCBI lineage: Eukaryota > Metazoa > Chordata > Actinopteri > Salmoniformes > Salmonidae > Oncorhynchus > Oncorhynchus clarkii. Next base: position 31,431,484 of record NC_092153.1, read on the forward strand.
ACTTGGGAAAATAATCTAGGTGCATACAGTGACTGAGAAACTGCTTGAGATAAACAGGAGTCCCAATTCAACGGCTCAGACACAAGACGTATGTGGCAGGGATTACAGACAATCACGGACAACAAAAGGAAAACCAGCCACGTCGTCGAGACCAACATCTTGCTTCTGTACAGGCTAAACACATTATAGCTATGAGGATAACACAGTGCCACTGACACGGCACGCTACCAAGGACTGTGAGCTCTCCTTCTCCGTGGCCGACGTGAGTAAAACATTTAAACGTGTTAACCCTCCCAAGGCTGCCGGCCCAGACGGCATCCCTAGCTGTGTCCTCAGTGCATGCACAGACCAGCTGGCTGGTGTGTTTAAGAGAATATTCAATCTCTCCCTATCCCAGTCTGCTGTCGCCACATGCTTCAAGACGGCCATCATTGTTCCTGTACCCAAGAAGGCAAAGGTAACTGAACTTAATGACTATCGCCCCGTAGCACTCACCTCATCATGAAGTCCTTTGAGAGACAAGGATAATATCAGCTCTACCTTACCTGCCACCCTAGACCCACTTCAATTTGCTTACCGCCCCAATAGATCCACAGATGATGCAATCTCCATCACTCTGCACACTGCTCTATCCCATCTGGACAAGATGAATACCTACGTAAGAATTCTGTTTATTCAACAACATAGTACCCTCCAAGGTCATCATTAAGCTTGAGGACCTGGGTCTGAACCCCGCCCTGTGCATTTGGGTCCTGGACTTCCTGACGGGCCGCCCCCAGGTGGTGAAGGTAGGAAACATCACCTCCACCCCGCTGATCCTCAACATTCGGGCCCCACAAGGGTGCATGCTCAGCCCCCTCCTGATCAGGGGCCTGATCACCCACGGGATCGCAGTGGAGAAGGTAGAAAGCTTCAAGTTCCTTGCCGTACACACCTCTGACAAACTGAAATGAACCACCCACACAGACAGTGTGGTGAAGAAGGCGCAATAGAGCCTCTTCAACCTCACGAGTCTGAAGAAATTTGGCATGTCACCTAAAACCCTCAAAAACCTTTACAGATGCACATTTGAAAGCATCCTGTCGGGCTGTATCACGGTACAGTAACTGCAACGCCCGCAACTGCAAGGCTCTCAATTGAGTGGTGCAGTCTGCCCAACGCATTACCGGGGGCAAACTACCCGCCCTCCAGGACACCTACAGCACTCGATGTCACAGGATGGTCAAAAAGATCCGCAAGGACATCAACTACCCGAGCCACTGCCTGTTCACCACGCTATCATCCAGAAGGCAAGGTCAGTACAGGTGCATCAAAGCTGAGACCGAGAGACTGAAAAACAGCTTCTATCTCAAGGCCGTCAGACTGTTAAACAGCTGTCACTAGCACATTAGACGCTGCTGCCTATTGGCATAGACTAGAAATCACTGGCCACTTTAAGAAATGGAACACTAGTCACTTTAATAATGTTTACATATCTGGCATTACTCATCTCATATGTATATATATATTATATTCTATATTATTCTACTGTATCTTAGTCACTTATTAATGTTTATATATCTTTCATTACTCATTTCATTTGTATGTACTATTTTCTATAGTATACTATGGTATCTTAGTCACTTAATGTTTACATATCTGGCATTACTCATGTCATATGTATATACTGTTTTCTATCCTATTCTACTGTATCTCATTCACTTAATAATGTTTACATATCTTGCATTACTCATCTCATTTGTATACACTGTATTCTATACTATTCTACTGTATCTTAGTCCATTCCACTCTGACATCGCTCGTCCATATGTATATAGTCTTCATTTATTCCTGCTTAGATTGGTGTGTATTGGGTATACGTTGTGTAATTTGTTAGATATTATTTGTTAGATATTACTGCACTGTCGGCGCTAGCAGCATTATAATTTTGCTACACCCACAATAACATTTGCTAATCACGTGTATGTGACCAATCCAATTTGACTTGATGAATAAGGTATGGAGGTTTGAACTGATATTCTAACTATTTGGGACTATGGATGTGTCCCAAATGGCACCCTATTCCCTATACAGTGCAGTACTTTTGACCAGAGTTCTATGGATCCTGGTCGAAAGTAGTGCACTATACTGTACATTTAAAAAATATGTACTGTACAAGGAATAGGATGCCATTTGGGACTCATCCTAGTAATGGTTGAGAGGAAAAAGAGATTGAGAGTACTGTAGTTAGTGGATGTGGACAGAGGAGGCCCTGTGTGTTCTGCTCTCTGAGACCTTCATCATGATGGCTGACCTCTGTGTTGGGATTGGAGCCAATGTCACGCCACGGGCGTACCGCATCGCTCTTCAGCCGTGTACTGGGAGCCACAAAGGTAATTTTCGCCTCCCTGCGACTGTAATTCCCACTCCAGATAACAACATGGAGGAGAATTTGTATTATCCCACTGACTGGGAAAAAGCACCAAGTCCTAAAACAGGATAAATGTATCTCAGCATTCCCTTCTTCCCACTCTAGGCTCCACAGCAACTGGGATCGTGGTGATAAATGTTGCCATGCAGGCATTCAGACAGTATCATTGCCACAATATATTTTCATACCCAGTAGTATTCAATGATAGATTGGTTTTGGCGAACAAATGTATGGAAGAAACTTCTCAACCATTGTGTAGGTGCCATTGATACTTTGATTGGTCGTTGATCTCCTATAGTTCAAGCCTATTGGGTAGATAACATCGAAGCAGGTGCTAATTTTATAGGCTTGAGCCTTGGGGAGTTGTAGTCCCAGGCGTGGGTTGGGGATGTCTTTCTCTGTGGCTTAAACAGAGGATTATTGGCGCTGCATTGGCTATCTGTCAATGAGGATGAAGCGTGTTCCTCTTGTCCTTACCAATATTGTTGTCAGAGGTTTCAGCCCCAGACTCAATTTCCTCATTGAGGTGTGACCAATGGATCTTTGTTGATGTTCTGTTTAGTAATGAGAGCTGAATGAGACGGGAAGTCGCTGTCTGCTTCGCAGTGAGACAAAAACAGTACAAGACTACGGAAACCGATCATTTCAAGAAACAATGATTTTAATATTTAGAGAATTTTGCATTTTTCAAACACCTGATACAGATTTTTCCTGCAATCTAGAGCCATAATAATTATGCTTAATTCTATGTAAAAAAAAAAGTTTGGTGTCACTTAGAAATGTCCTTGTTTTTGAAAGAAAAGCACATTTGTTGTCCATTGAAATAACATAAAATTGATCAGAAATATAGTGTAGACATTGTTAATATTGTAAATAACTATTGTAGCTGGAAACAGCTGATTTGTCATGGAATATATACGTAGGTGTACACAGGCCCATTATCAGCAACCATCACTCCTGTGTTCCAATAGCACGCTGTGTTAGCTAATCCAAGTTGATCATTTTAAAAGACTAATTGATAATTAGAAAATAATTTTGCAATTATGTTAGCACAGCTTTAAACTGTTGTGCTGATTAAAGAAGCAATAAAACTGTCCTTCTTTCGACTAGTTGAGTATCTGAAGCATCAGCATTTGTGGGTTCGATTGCAGGCTCAAAATGGCCAGAAACAAAACTTTCTTCTGAAACTCATCAGTCTATTCTTGTTCTGAGAAATGAAGGCTATTCCATGCTAGAAATTGCCAAGAAACTGAAGATCTCGTACAACGCTGTGTACTACTCTCTTCACAGAAGAGCGCAAACTGTCTCTAACCAGAATAGAAAGAGGAGTGGGAGGCCCCGGTGCACAACTGAGCAAAACTGAGCAAGAGGACAAGTACATTAGAGTGTCTAGTTTGAGAAACAGTCTTCAACCATCAGCTTCATTAAATAGTACCTGCAAAACACCAGTCTCAACATCAACAGTGAAGAGGCGACTCTGGGATGCTGGCCTTCTTGGCAGAGTTGCAAAAAAAAAGCCATATCTCAGACTGGCCAATAAAAAGAAAAGATTAAGATGGTCAAAAGAACACAGACACTGAACAGAGGAACTCTGCTTAGAAGGCCATCATCCCGGAGTCGCCTCTTCTCTGTAAATTTGTGTAAATGAGAACTTGTTCTCAACTGGCCTACCTGTTTAAATAAAGTGAAATAAAATCAAATTAAAAAACAGCGTTGTACGAGATCTTGGTTTTGGATGAGTTGGACCTCCAGATTGAAGGAAAAGCAACCAACAATAAAAAACAGAAATACCTTATTTACATAATTATTCAGACCCTTTGCTATGAGACTCGAAATTGAGCTCAGGTGCATCCTATTTCCATTGATCATCCTTGAGATGTTTCTGCAACTTGATTGGAGTCCACCTATGTTATAATCAATTGATTTGACATGATTTGGAATGACAGTGTATGTCAGGCCAAAACCAAGTCATGAGGTTAAAGGAATTGTCCATAGAGCTCCAAGACAGGATTGTGTCGAGGCACAGATCTGGGGAAGGGTACCAACAAATGTCTGCAGCATTGAAGGTCCCTAAGAACACAGTGGCCATCATTCTTAAATGGAAGATGTTTGGAACCACCAAGACTCTTCCTAGTGCTGGCTGCCCTGCCAAACTGAGCAGTCGAGGGAGAAGGGCCTTGGTCAGGGAGGTGACCAAAACGTCAAGGGGTCTGAATAAATTCCAAAGGCATTGTATCCAACTACACACTTAGCGGGTGTTCTGAGGCAGTCATTAAATAAAAATTATTTTCAAAAGCAACTTTAGTAACAATGGTTTTGGGAAACAGCTTGGAGATTTATCGATGCACCTACGAAGGTTCTAACAATTAACTTAGGTTCCAAGATGCTTTTGGGAAACCTGGCCCAGGTCAGCGGAATGGAAACAATGGACAATGCCTTTCACTTTTTATTAATGGGCGAATGAACTCCAGGACACAGGATTATAAATCGATTGCATTTCATTGTTGAGACAGCTTTCATGTCAATTGTTATCAGATGAGCTTTGCTCATAATTTATTTGAGGGTGTTATTAGTTTGCCCCTTCATTTCACACTTTGGGGCGGCAGGGTAGCCTAGTGGTTAGCGCGTTGGACTAGTAATCAGAAGGTTGCAAGTTCAAATCCCCGAGCTGACAAGGTACAAGTCTGCCCCTGAACAGGCAGTTAAGCTGTCATTGAAAATAATAATTTTTTCTTAACTGACTTGCCTAGTTAAATAAAGGTAAAATAAAAAACTCATTAGAGGCTGCTATGATCTTCCCTGGTGATTTGGCTGCTTTTAAATTAAAAAACACTCACCTTTGAGTAGTGCTGTGCAGCAGATTTGGTTGTGAAGTGTTCAATTTGCAGAAGCCTGGGCTTCAGTTGCCACCGAGTGAGGCTTCACCATTGAAGCGATTAAGACTGTGCTTTGTTCCTGGAGAAAGAGAAAATAAAGCAGTCTCGGTGTGGTTTCAGAACCAAGATCTATTTTTCTTTTCTCAAACAGAGTGATAAAAACCTATTTCTATGCCGGCTGATATCAACAGGTAAAAATGTACTTCTTGACAAGCCTTCACAAGCATTTTGTTGTTTTTAAAAACTGACAAGACCTAAAGGAATTCTAGACTTGTATTTTATGAAACAATTATGAAAAGAACATCAATAAGAATAAGTAACTATTTGAAAATAAACACTCACCCAAATTGAACTTGTGTATTTATTTGCCTTTGTTTAAACTCAATTTAATGTAACAGAGCTAAGAATTTAATTACATCTCTTCATCGAATTGGTTTCCATGACCATGCAGATCTAAAATCATTGTTGGAATTATTAGCCATTTAAATATCCCATTAATGAAGGTAACCATTAACTGTCAACATTTGACATTAGTTGTAAACAAATACATGAATAGAACACATTGTACACACCTTCCAGAAAAATGTACAAAATATCAATACCCAGGGCCAAACAAAATACCCCCCCCCCCTTCTCTATAATTATATGTGACTAAATGAATGACCTTTTATGCTTTTAAAAGCTTTTCCTGCCAGGTGAACTGGAAGTCAATTTCTCCTTAATACCAAAGTTGTTGTGTTTACAAGCAATACATTACTGTATTAATCAAGAGGTAAATTGAGGTTTAGAAACAGGCAAAGCTTAACTGCAAGGGGGAGGCACTGGTGTTGGCGACTCGATCAAGCTATTTGCATTCAGGCGCATTGCTGTACCAATTATTGATTTCCCACTTATCAGATTAGCCGAGGACCCCCGGGGTGTTGATCCTCACCCCTGTCTAACAGCATCATAGTATCCAGCTTCCAATAAGAGAAGGTTAATGAGGCTGGCTGGCGTGCTATTGAAAAGGCCAAGTGAAATTCCTACACTAAGCCTTTGGGCTTGTTGTCTCGCGCCCTTCGTTTTCCTCCTGTTACTATGGGATATGTGTAAAACATAGTGGAGCGATGTCACGTTGATGCCCTATTGCTGTGATGAAGAAAGGAATGTAGTGACAAGCAGCGGGAAACTGTGAACGAATGTGTGTTGGCATTGCCCCAGATGAAGCTGGATGGCAATAATTAGGGCATGGCGAGGGGAGAGGAAGCGAATCATGCAGGACCATTACACATCGAGGACAGGGAACATATGGGGTCCACCCTGCGTGGCTCTTTGGCGTCAGCCCGCCACGGCTGCCTTTGCCTTGGAGGCGGAGTGTGAAGGGACCGGGGAATTGGGCATGTTAAATGTGTGAAATGGGCTGAGGCCCATTGGCATGGGCTGGGAATGCACTCTCCTTTCCCTGGAACCCTGGACAGGCCCCTGAGTGGGGGTGTAGCCAGGGTGTAGTAGAGCAGTTCTACGGGAGAGTGGTCTGAAATCCTTCAAAACAGAAGAGGAGAAAGAGGAGGAGCTGCACTGTTTAAACCCCAGCTGCTCCACGGCTGGGCTGCTGGGCGGCAGCTGACTGTCCCCACTCTGTCTCAGATTTACAGCTTCGCTGTTGAACCCTTTTTTCTATGTTTCCAGTGCACTGGCCTTCCGAGGGACACTGCCGATTATTCAACTAATCTAGAACCAGGGTAAATAGGAGGCTTTAATTGTCAGGATTTTTTTTGTGATGTCCAGAACCAGATTTAACACCATCTGTAAATACACACTGTGTTCTGTCCGTTAAATAATTTTCTAACCAGCTACACACAGCTGGTTCAGGCCAATTATATAAATCCTCTGAATTAGTCATGAGTGATCCACAGTGTCAAAAGCCTTAGACAGGTTTCTTCCTATTCATACAATTAAGAACATAATGTAAAACTATAGTAGCAGTAGAGATGGTGCTATGACCAGGTCGGAAACTTGAGTAATGTTAATTTAGAATACATTTCATAGTTAAAAAAGATCTAAGTTAAGTATTTATCAAGGATTCTAAGATTCTAGGTAGGCAAGAGAGTTTGGAAATGGGCGATAATTATTTAGGTCACACGGGTCACCACATTTATGAAGGGGAAGTACAGTATAGGGGCCACCTTCCAGACCCTGGGGATGGATCCAGAAACCACCGTCAGGTAATAAATATGTGTTTGAGTTTCCGCTATCAGTGGAACAACAAGCTGTAGCAAGAAAGGATCAAGCAAATCTGCCGAGTGAACTTTTTTTCGCACATCAATCTTAAGAAAGGCATCTAGCACATCACAAATACATAAGAAATAAATATTCACTAGGAGTTGACTGAACTTCCATTGAGCCAAAGTCTGACACAATTTGCTTAAGCAGGGAAGGAGAGGAATTTCCACACTTCAGTGCATTTACTGTTTTCCAAAATATAGACGGTTCAGCAGAGTCTGAGATAGAATGTAGCTTGATTTAGCTTTCTTAATTGAGGAAGTGCATCTATTTCTCGATTGCCTAAAAGCTGCCAATCATTTACCGAATCAGTTTTTCTAGCCTTGGTCCAGGCCTGATTTCTCACCATAATGAGATCGGAAAGTTTTACAGAGAACCACGGATTAGTTATATTTTTAACTCTATGGCGTGTTTGTCTGCCAGAGATATACAATTATCTAGAGCCAATTCAGGGTCAGGCATGCAGCTTATAGAGGAAATCATATCCTGAAGGGACGACTCCTGTGGAGAATCAAAATGAAAAAAAATCCTAATTAATGAGGATCAATGTTTTTCTGTTTTGTATCTCTAATACATGCATTAGGAAAGTGACACCAAAACACCACTCAATTAAGTACTTGTGGGGGCTATTTGTTAAAATTAGAGAGAAGTTTGATGGGTTTCTTACATTAATCTGTGTAGGTTTGGAGATTAGTTTAGCGAGAAGGAGGAGACTCTACCCAAATTGGGGTCTAAATATTACGACTATTAGAAATGTGTTTTTGTCATTTCAGTTGTTCGATCCTTTGGGGTGAATAAACTTGGCTTTCATAGAGTCCGTCGACTCTATGAAAGCCAAATTTGAGTCAAATATTCTTCAAATTATCAGAGGCTGCGGTAAACCAAACCAGGTTAAAGGTTCTAAGTACTCTGAAATTGTATCAACAGCATCCGCCAGTACAGAAGGGGGTGGTAAATCCCTGCTACAAACAAACACTAAAACTTTTTGGGGATAGTGACAGTTAGAGAACATGATTGCCACTCGGCCCACCTATGGCTATTGTCTTACCATCGCCAATTCTTATTCCTTGTTTTTATATTGCAGCAAAAGGAGCATGGACATTGAGAAAGAAGCTGTTTAAAACAGGCATGATGTTTGGTACAATATTTCTGAGCTGGTGGTGGTTGGTACTGTAGTTGCTCGAGGGCCTCTCCCCTTGCATAGCCAGTGTGGAGCTGGTCAGGAGCGATTTCGCTCTTTTTACTCACCGGTTGATTGGCTTAATGGCTGCCCATATTACTATTGATCTGAATACCCCGTGACCGATAGGGCTTTTATTTTTACTCTGCCCATTTCTCCACAGTTTTAACAGCACACCTGGGGAATGAATATGTACTTTATTGCACTTATATCCGTGTGTATGGGAGTAGGTGGGCCTCAAACCTACTATTAGAAATATATGATATTCTTATTTACAATAAAGTGAAACGGTTGACCTGATATGGATGAAAATACCCTCAAATTAAAGCTGACAGTCTGCACTTTAACCTCATAGTCATTGTATAATTTTAAATTTAAAGTGCTGGAGTACAGAGCCAAAACAAACAAAAAATCTGTCACTGTCCCAATACTTTTGGAGCTCACTGTGCAGTCCAAAAGTTCAAATCATTATATTAAATCCAATTTCCATGAAAATTCCATAAAATGTATTTTAAACAATGTTCAGATCCCTGAAACTTGTTTTCCTCTGGCCATGGTTTGCTAACATTTTCATGTCAACAAAATATGTCACTTTCATAGATTTTTATGTCTCTCATGTTCATTTTGAAATTCTCTCCATATGATCCCATAGTTATTTTACCATGTGAAACTTGTGATGACATTTAACACCCCAGTATTTCAGGTAGACACTTCTAGAGGTTAAAAGGTGCCCTGGTTTACATTCATCACATTGGCTGTGTGTTGATGCTGGAGGGAGGCTGTGTTCTGTGTGTGTGCACGTTTGTGTTTGTGTGAGTTTTTGTGTTTCAAATTTAAAGTTTTATTAGTTGTATATACGGGATACACATGGTATACAGCGTCCAATGAAATGTTTACTTGCAGGTTCCTTTCACGACAATGCAACAGCAATAAGAAATAATCAAATATATGAACATGGACGTACTGTATGTGTGTGTACACTTGAGCCGGTGTGTGTGAATCTGTGAGTATATTTGTGTGCATGTGTGTGTGAGTCAGTGTGTTGGCAAGATGGGGTTGGCAAGAGTGCTGATGTAAAACGGCGGTGGCTGAGGCGAATAAGACATTTTATCAGCCTAGATTCCGGACCCAAGGTTGGGATGATTGATACTGTATCTCCTCTGTGCATAACCCATTGATGTGCTTCAGATAATTTTGGTGATGAATCGTCTGATTCCGCATGCCATCCTATGGCCCTAGCCACATTAGGAGACGCCATTTATCATTGGCGAGTTAAAAGGTTTCTGACAAAATTTGCCTAGGAAGAGGTTGTCATTATTTCAACCCTGTCATTTACTCTCCACTGACACATTTAAGTTCTCATTTGTGTCAGGGAATTCATTATGGTTTCAAGGGGAGCTGCCCTTGCTGCTAATGTGCTAATGTTCTAGTAATTATTATATATATTTTTTACCTTTCTTTAACTAGGCAAGTCAGTTGAGAACAAGTTCTTATTTACAATGACGGCCTACACTGACCAAACCCGGATGACGCTGGGCCAATTCTGCTCAAACCTATGGGAGCCCAAATCAAGGCCTGTTGTGATACAGCCTGGATTTGAATGGAAGCCAAGGGGCGACCCTTGATAAGTGTATCAGTTAGAATCAGGTAATCATCTGGGTCAAGTATTCAAGATAAATTACATAATTCCTTTCATGGAATGGTCTCCCGAGTTGGTCTACAGCGATTATGATTTCAAAGTGTCCGGAGACCATTTTTGTAATAACTCATCCTAATCGTCTAATTGTCACACTCTGGAAGAAACGTCTTTATGATTCAGGCCACATGCCTTATGCCAGAACTCTCCCAGCACTTTTTGCCCACTGTAGAATAGCCTACTGCCAAATCTGAGTCAAGCTATAAAACCACATACGCTCGGTATGTATGTGGGTGTATGTTGTTTTACATCAGAGTAGTGGATATATTGTAAGGCACACAAGCCAGAATATTGCCAGGGTGGACATTTGCCTTGCTTGATGTTCAGTTATCAAAGCAACATCCTTGAGAATATATCACCCCGATATATTCTTTGTTATTCCAGCAGCACGTCTTCTCACACCTATTCATCCCTCTTCCTGTCTGAATCTCACCCATTTTACACTACTTTTTATCTCTCTGCTCTCTTGCTTTCTCTTTCTTCTCTCCCTGCAGATTTCAATAACATTTTACAGTACAAGTACAATAGTACACTGTAGCAGTAGTTGTTCCTCAGACATTCCTCATACTTCATGGGTCTGGGTTCAAATAGTGAGTTAAAATAGTATGTGTTTTCTTTAAAATACTTTTGAGCGTTTGATTGAGCCTGCCTATAGTGCCAGAGGGGTGGGGCTTTCACTTTGAGCTGCACTCTGTCAAGTGCAGCTCAAGTATTTGAAAGAATACAAATAATATTTGAACCCAGGTCTGGTAGACAACAAATCGGTCTGTTCTAGGCAGGAAATACTCCTCCTCGTCTCAGCTCACGTCTTGGTTCTTTCTCGTCCCTGATAGGTTCTTTTATGGTGGTGAACGGCTCCGGCCGGGCGTCTGGACAGAAGGCCCACCTGCTCCTGCCTACCCTGAAGGAGAACGACACCCACTGCATCGACTTCCACTACTCTCTATCCAGCCGCGAAGGCTCCAGTCCCGGGGCACTCAATGTCTACATTAAGGTGAACGGCGGCGCCCAGGGAAACCCTGTGTGGAACGCCTCCGGCTCGGTGACCGAGGGCTGGGTCAAGACCGAGCTGGCCATCAGTACCTTCTGGCCCAACTCCTATCAGGTGAGGGGAGAGCTTCAGTGTTCACACATACATCTGTGAGGTGTTCATTAGGGGCCACAATGCATTTTTTAACATAAAGACTGTATTCTTCCATTTGCAATATTTTTTATATGTTCATGACACTGCGATCACACCAACCATAGGCATGCTCAATCCACTCAGAACCGATGTGTGGTAGGCCTATTGCTGGAAATGTGATTTCTTAATAATATTTTCGTTGAGATTGATATTGCCTGTCTTACCTGTGTGATGAGGTTCGACAACTGAGTTATTTCCTAATGTAACCCAATTAGTTTATTTGCAGCCTTCTTAGCTAGCCAATAGGGTTAAGAACTTGAATATAAATAATTTTTGACTAACAGGAATACTCATGCCCTGCCATCTATTTCTCGCCCTGAAAGTCCTCGCGTTCATTACTTCTTATTTGCCGACCTTTTTAAAACAGTTGTTCACTTCATGAACAAGATTGCATTCCCAATGGCACCTTATTCCTTATTTAGTGCACTACTTTTGACCAGGGCCCATGGCATTGGAGACACAATCCAAGTTTTAAATGCAAAGCTGAAACACTGCAATGGTAATTAGTTCTCTCTCTAGAATATGATCAGTATGCTAATTTTCATCTGCTGGAGCTTTACACGCAGAGGCAACCTTTGTGCACCGCAACTTTCATCCAATTTGACTGAAATGGCCCTCAATGAGTCTATTTCATTCTATTTTCAGTCCTCAACTCTCGCTGAAATGGGTCGCCAAAAATGACTTCAGTGGGGAGTTTAGTCACCCCGGCGACAATTATCTTGGCAAACCATCTCACTGCAAATGGCCAAGTTAAATAACCTTTGAGGGAAAATTATTTTAGGTCCCCACACACCTCTCTCTCTCTTACGCAATCCACTTTCTCTCTCCCTCTATCTCTTTCACTGTCTGACTCTCTTACGGTCTCTCTCTATCGCCCCTTCATCTCTTTCTCTTTCTCTGTGCAAATTAAATCAAATGTCAATAGATACATTTTTCAGTTAATGGAATTCAGTTCTTTTGATGTGGAAAGTAACCTTGTAGTTTTTTAATTTTGTAAGCTTTTTGAATGGTCTTCAATGGGCAAAAACATAGCGCAATGGTCTTCAGTGCAAAAACTTAATGAAAGGCCTCTGGCAGAAGTAGAATTCATATCTTATATGACCACGCTTTTCATGAATTTGAGGATATAATCATTAAGACCATTCAAAAGAGCAGGGAAATGAACAGGGAAGTATGATGTAGGAACACGTCACTTGCACAGGGTATTGCATAACTTAATTACCGTGGTGAGGCGGAAAGACTAATATTGTGAATAATTGTGAATATTTTGTTTTAGCTCTAACTAAATATTGACTTAGTCCGTAGGCTAAGGCAGGGATTTTCAAAGTTGGGTTCACAGCGAGATACTGCAGGGGGTCCACAATTAATTCATACAATTTCAAAAAATACTTACAAATATTATTTTTATGAACACCGCTAGCTACAACAGAATACCATCATGGATACCATGTTCATGTCTCTGCGTCCAGTATGAAGGAAATTAGACATAGTTTCATGAGCCAATGCTAACTAGCATTAGTGCAATGACTGGAAGTCAACAGGAACAGTTTGCATGCTAGCTGTTCCTGTTCATCTGACTCTGGGGAAGTAGATAAATGGCTTTATTGCCAAAAGCTCTAACTGTCCCTTTAATATGGAGAAAATTACAGTCATTCGAGCTAATTACAGGATTTTGTCTGTATAGAAAATTCTGTGGTAGTTTTCAAGATGGAAAAACTGTTTCAGTTTTTTTCAAAGCCAGATAGAAAGCATAAAAAAAAGATATGGAACTACAGTATATACAGTGCATAGAGTTGCAGAAAACTGCCAAGTTGTCTCTCAGCTCCATGCCAAACTGTGTAGAATTATTACGTTTACAACAGAAACATGTTCTCTCCGCCGCCAAGATACCTTTCTACACTTCCTCTTCCAATGAACTGTGGGGAGGTCAAAATAATGAAACTGTCTACCAAATCTATTCATTTTGATTAAGTATACCATTATCATTCACCTGATGCTAAGACAAGATGCAACTTATTTTTTGCTAACAAAATATGATGGGGGTCCCTGTGTCGCCGGTTTGCCTGGGAAAGAAGAGTTTGAAAACCCCTAGGCTAAAGCACACATTAGGTGTGACGGTAAATCAAATAACTTTTTCTACTTTTCATATTTCATGACACTGCTTGAAAGAGTTGACCGTTTGTTCTTAGCTGTTTTAATGAACAGTCTTAAAATGGAGTTCGTTGACTTTAATTGATTGCTTGTTAAATATTGGGCTTGGGTATCTCCTTAAGAATCTGACTGTGTGGTCTTAAAGGGACAGCTAAGACCCCACTCTATGTTTAATTAGACAAGTAGGTCTGGCACAAAAGATAAGTGGCACATTTTACACAAATTAATGTTTCCTTTTTGTTTTGCGCTCCCCTGCCCAAGTTATTTGAAGAACGATGGGCCATTTAAAAAATTCTGTCTTAGCGTTTTAATGAGGATGTATTTCAACAAAGCACTACATAAAAGTGATACGCAAACACACTGTGTGTGACATTGGAATTTCTCTCTGCATTTCACACACGTTTTCTATTCCAGAAAATTGCCATCCAAGAAATCAAAAACCTCACTTGTCCTTTGTTCAAAGCCTTTCCTCCCTCTAAAGCAGTTGGGGTGGTTGAGAATTCACACCATGTATCACTCCAATTCACACAGTGTGGCACTATGCTCTCAAAACGTTTTGTTTCTGTCACAAAAGAACCGGGCAAAAAATGCAATCATGTCATGCATTTATTTATAGCATTTATAAAATGGTCAGATATATATATGTTTAATACAGACTAGTTCGAAAATAAGTAAAAATGTACAAATTATCCAACGGATGATGATTATTTTCAGGTGAAAAACGATTTTAATTTGGTCCATGGCTCAGGCGGCCAAGTGGATGAAAGGCTGTTTGGCTCAGCTCAGTTGTGAACGTGAAGAGGAAGAACTTTACAGCTGTTTCTGAATAATATACAATTCCGTGCTTGTGGGTGGTAACATTCATATAAAACCCAGCCCTGAAAAGAAGCGTAGGATTTCTCACTTCATGGCCAAATATACAGTGGGGCAAAAAAGTATTGAGTCAGCCACCAATTGTGCAAGTTCTCCCACTTAAAAAGATGAGAGAGGCCTGTAATTTTCATCATAGGTACACTTCAACTATGACAGACAAAATGATGAAAAAAAATCCAGAAAATCATCACATTGTAGGATTTTTTATGAATTTATTTGCAAATTATGGTGGAAAATAAGTATTTGGTCAATAACAAAAGTTTATCTCAAAACTTTGTTATATACCCTTTGTTGGCAATGACAGAGGTCAAATGTTTTATGTAAGTCTTCACAAGGTTTTCACACACTGTTGCTGGTATTTTGGCCCATTCCTCCATGCAGATCTCCTCTAGAGCAGTCTAGAGCAGTCACAGAACCACTGAATTCTAATTTCAAAGCTGTGGCAAGTTTAGCGTAGTCATTTAGCACATGTTGCTATTGTAGACGAATGAACCTTGTCACGTGTCTATTCAACGTTCGCTTCAACAGGTAAACCCTGTCAGAACCCGTAGCGTTCGGGAAGCCATCCAACGCGTCCTCTATGTCAGCTAAGAACGTCTCAGTATCGTTTGGCTGACCTGGAACGGGGTCCAAGGTGGGGAAATTCTTCACGAGTTTGTCAAGGTATTCTGCGTCAAGCGGGCAGAGAGGGTTGGCTTCATCCTGTGAGGAAAGTGGGGCCAAAAGGCCAAGAGGAGAAGCCAAGCTTTGGCTTTGTTGGCCAAGAGGCGCCATATTACAGAGTGCCGAATGTCCGAGAGGAGAAGACTGAGGGACACATGATGGAGGCAATGTCTGAAACCTATTGTCTTCACTCCTTTCAGTACAGGGCTCCGGTTGCTTGGATGGGTAGTCATTCTGAAGAGTATGACCATTCTGGATTTCCTCCAGATGGTACCTAAGGGTGGTATTCTGCTGCATTGCAGAGTCCACTTGAGCGCTTAGAGTACTGATTTTGGACACGTGAGTGTCGCACTTGCTCCTTTCGGTCTCAAACTTATCGGTCATGGTTTGCAGATAGAGGTCTTGAGTACGGAGC
This sequence comes from Oncorhynchus clarkii lewisi, assembly GCF_045791955.1. Taxonomy (NCBI): domain Eukaryota; kingdom Metazoa; phylum Chordata; class Actinopteri; order Salmoniformes; family Salmonidae; genus Oncorhynchus; species Oncorhynchus clarkii. The sequence goes on from NC_092153.1 coordinate 31,447,193, forward strand.
GAGAGATTCAGTGATGAGATTTCTTCCGGCTTGCTTAGAAATCATCACCCGAGTTCTCTCATCATTCATTTGGTGAGCGACTTCAATGAGTTCTGCTGATTTGTCATCCAACTCAGTCATTGCGTTCATCAATTTATTGTCTTTGGTCTGCAGAATTTTGAGTAGAACCGTGTTACTTTGAGTAACGTTCAACAAAACTGCCTGCATGTTATCAAATTGCACGCTCCTATTTGTAGATAACTCAACAGATTGATCTAGTTTGGAGTGGACTACATCATATTTAGTTTTGGCTAAATCGAGTTGTTCCTGGAGACAACGGTTTTGTTGAAGAGTTCATCGTCATAAGTATTAACAATTAGTTTTAATTGTTAAGATTTCAAACGCAGTTCCTCGACTAGCAGAATGTTTTCATTTCCTGCTTTTGTCAATAGTTGCTCTGTTCTCTCCACCTGTCCCCTCATGTTAGCCATGTCTGGCACGTGCTTCAGCTGTGCACTGTGGTTTTGGACCGATGCCACATTTTTATGGCGATACATCAGTGCAAAAGTGGGGAGAACCGTCACAAAGCCTGTGTTTGATGGTTGATTTTGGAGAGTTCGCAATTTCTGCTGTTTTTTCGCTAATGGCATAATTAGGGTTGATATCGCTGCTGAGGTCAGAGATCAATCCTTTTATGGGTGGAGGTTCACTAATTAGCGGAGGAGTGGTGACCACCTCCTTTGATAGCTTGCACATTATTAGAACAATTTAGAGGAAAAATGTTCCTATTCTTTTCAAAGTTTGGGTTTGGAATTCATTGGAAGCTGCAAAGACAAGTTTAATCTATTTATAGATTTTGACGAACCATTAGGACCGTACCAGTATGGTGGAAGTTGGACGTGAATGAATTTGCAAAAGCAAATTGAATTAATTAATCAATGCCAATGATTAATCCAACCTGGGTAGGCTATCTGGGTATTAAACTTTAATTAACCTGAGAAGTTCCTTCATCTAGGTTAATATGAGAAGTTTAAAAGTGTCTCATTTGATTGGAAGAACATTAAGGTATGTTCAACAATTTAACTTATTAAATTGAATGAGACGATAATCCATACAATCTCCATTGATTGGATTTCATAAGTGTAAACAGTATATCAAATGTTGGAAACATTCAACACTGGTGCACTTCTCCCTAAGGCCAAAACCACATGGGATTCGCGCTGGGGCTGTCAGTACTGGATTACTGAATGGTTTTGCAAAAACCAAATGTTACTGATTTATCAATTTAATTATAAATCAGACCTGTATAGGCTATTTGGGAATTAAACTTTAATTAACCTGAGAAGTCACTTCATCTAGGTTAGTTTGGAAAAAGTTTACATGGTCTTATTTAGAAATCTCATCAATTTGGATATTATTTAAAATATCTATTTCAGAATGTAAATTGCCAGATTTACACTTATTAGTTCAATTGGGTAAGACATTGATATCCGTCTGGATATCATAAGTAATGACTTGAGTGTGACCTGAATAATTCTTCATGAACTAATATATTAGGGCACACGCCAGCGGTCAATGATTTCACACGCTGAAATCAAACGGAACGGGACTTCCGTTCCGCAAGGCGGAGCAATTTCAACAAGGAACGAAAAATTGCTATTTTCCCTTGTTAGCAAGCGAAACCCTCCTTTGTGCCTGAAAATGCAGCACATAGGATTCCCTTGGCAAGGGAAAGGTTTTACTTATAACGTATTATGTTCAAACCCTTTTCAGCGTTTTTTGACGATGTTTTAACCGGAACACACGGCAACAACGAAATGTGCCTTGGTCTACTCGCGAGAGAGACAGAGATATATAACGCTGGTCAAGCTTATCTCCTGAATTTCAATCGGCTGGCCCTTTGTCCTCGCTCGAGAAATTAATAATGACCGAGCCTACCCGCGTCTGAAACGTGCCAGGCAGAAATAGCCCTGCGTTTGGTCAAACGCTCTATTTCTCAGATTTCTATAATTAGCTTTATCATCCCTCATACAGAAATGTATTCGCTTACGTTACCCACTGACTACGTCAGCGAACAATACGGAGGCGGGGGAATCTTCAGCACACACACACACACACAATAATGCTTGTCTACCACTCCAAAAATGTATACAATAACTTGGTATATTATGTAATTTGTTTTTCAATTTTATACAGGCTGAATCAAAATGAAAGCCTCATTATATTTTAGATTCCTATCAGGGGACTCCAATTATGTTGTGTCTTTGGCTATGCCAGATTAAGTGATTTGACATGTTATTCTATAAAATAATTTCTCCATAATTAATATCACCTGATTGAGCTAATCATGTAAATGTAATTAACTAGAGAGTCGGGCACCACAAAATAATATTTATAGAGCTGTTATCTTCCGAATAAACTCTTAAAGAGTAATATTTTACATCAATAGCAGTCAATATCAATCGTCACCTTAATTCAGTCTCATCTGAAAGTTGTAAATTATTTTATCTGCACGAACCCTGGCTAACAAGTTGAATCAGCAATACAAAATTGGGTTTAATTATTTATTTACTAAATACCTAACTAATCACACAGAATTGCACATACACACAATTAATCATAACTTGATTACAAATTACGTCATAAAGGAAAACGTCCCTGGCGGGCGGAACAAATATGACAGCTTTTTACACAAAAGAAAAGGGCTGGGTTGAGTGAAAGAGCGGGAAGACTGAGGAACAAAGGGAAGAAGCTGTGCTATCGTAAATACAGTACCTTATGCATTCTAAATTACCGCCCATTTTGAAAAGGAAAATGCAATAAATATTTACTCTGAGCTGCGCTTCAGTAGGTTGGTGGTAGATGGAATGCTGTGTTGCCAAACCGAGTCCTTTGTCCTTTGAAGAATGTCTCTGGTGGTCAATTGGATACGTTGTAGTAATGTCGTTGTGTGGTAGACGGGATACTCTGTCTGTTCCTTCCTAACCTCACAAATAATTTCATATTCAAACATTTAAATTGAACAACAATTCCATGTGAATCCGATAACTCTGATGTGTAGACTTTCCACTGTAGAGTTTATGTCATTCATTGATGAGAATGTCTCAGATGACAACCAAGCTGACATCCTATTCATTAAGTACCACCGTTACCAGAATATAGTTCATTTCCCCCCACCTTCTGATGTTCCCCGAATTTCTATGTTAAAACCTCTTATGGATAGGGGAGACGCTAGCGTCTCAACTGGCCAATTTCCAGGGGAAATGCAGAGCGCCAGATTCAAATAAAATGCTATAAAATTCAAACTTTCATTAAATCACACATGTAAGATACTCAATTAACCTCTTGCGTCGAGCAATCCCGTATCCGGGAGCGTAATCATAGCCTCAAGCTCATTACCATAACGCAACGTTTCCTATTCAGGAAAATCGCAAATGAAATGAAATAAATATATTCAAACACAAGCTTAGCCTTTTGTTAACAACACTGTCTTCTCAGATTTTCAAATATGCTTTTCAACCAAAGCTACACAAGCATTTGTGTAAGAGTATTGATAGCCTAGCATAGCATTAAGCCTAGCATTCAGCAGGCAACATTTTCACAAAAACAAGAAAAGCATTCAAATAAAATAATTTACCTTTGAAGAACTTCGGATGTTTTCAATGACGAGACTCTTAGTTAGATAGCAAATGTTTATTTTTTCCAAAAGGTTTATTTGTGTAGACGAAATAGCTCCGTTTTGTTCATCACGTTTGGCTAAGAAAAACACCGGAAAATGCAGTCACTTACAACGCCAAACTTTTTTCCAAATTAGCTCCATAATATCGACAGAAACATGGCAAACGTTGTTTAGAATCAATCCTCAAGGTGCTTTTCACATATCTATTCGATAATCTATCAGTGGTGGCAGTTGCCTTCTCATCACAAGAAAACGGAAAAATACTGCAGCTGGAGATTACGCAATACTTGCGACGGAGGACACCAAGCGACCACCTGGTAGATGTAGTCTCTTATGGTCAATCTTCCAATGATATGCCTACAAATACGTCACAATGCTGCAGACACCTTGGGGAAAACGTGGAAAACGTAGGCTGACTCCTAGCTCCTTCATAGCCATATAAGGAGTCATTGCCATGAGGCGGTTTCAAAAAATGCGGCACTTCCTGATTGGATTTTTACCTGGGTTTTTTCTGTAACATCAGTTCTGTGGCACTCACAGACAATATCTTTGCAGTTTTGGAAACGTCAGTGTTTTCTTTCCAAAGCTGTCAATTATATGCATAGTCGAGCATCTTTGTGACAAAATATCTTGTTTAAAACGGGAACGTTTTTCATCGAAAAATTAAAATAGCGCCCCCTATATCCAAGAAGTTAAAGCTACACTTGTTGTGAATACAGCCAACATGTCAGATTTTAAAAATGATTTTTGGCGAAAGCATAAGAAGCTATTATCTGATAGCCTGCACTTAAAGCCTGCACTGATACTGCACACTGATAGCCTGCACTTGACAACTTAAAGCCAGAGAATGCTGATAGGAGCAGACACAGAACTGAAAATTTAATGTCAGAGACTGCAGAAAGACGGGACTGAATACCTAATGTCAGAGAACACTGAGAAGGAGAAGAGAATGTGCTGAACACTTTTCTTGAAGGAAGAGAAGGCAGAATTTAGGTGAGTACAGTGCCTTGCGAAAGTATTCGGCCCCCTTGAACTTTGACCTTTTGCCACATTTCAGGCTTCAAACATAAAGATATAAAACTGTATTTTTTTGTGAAGAATCAACAACAAGTGGGACACAATCATGAAGTGGAACAACATTTATTGGATATTTCAAACTTTTTTAACATATCAAAAACTGAAAAATTGGGCGTGCAAAATTATTCAGCCCCTTTAAGTTAATACTTTGTAGCGCCACCTTTTGCTGCGATTACAGCTGTAAGTCGCTTGGGGTATGTCTCTATCAGTTTTGCACATCGAGAGACTGAAATTTTTTCCCATTCCTCCTTGCAAAACAGCTCGAGCTCAGTGAGGTTGGATGGAGAGCATTTGTGAACAGCAGTTTTCAGTTCTTTCCACAGATTCTCGATTGGATTCAGGTCTGGACTTTGACTTGGCCATTCTAACACCTGGATATGTTTATTTTTGAACCATTCCATTGTAGATTTTGCTTTATGTTTTGGATCATTGTCTTGTTGGAAGACAAATCTCCGTCCCAGTCTCAGGTCTTTTGCAGACTCCATCAGGTTTTCTTCCAGAATGGTCCTGTATTTGGCTCCATCCATCTTCCCATCAATTTTAACCATCTTCCCTGTCCCTGCTGAAGAAAAGCAGGCCCAAACCATTATGCTGCCACCACCATGTTTGACAGTGGAGATGGTGTGTTCAGGGTGATGAGCTGTGTTGCTTTTACGCCAAACTTGCATTGTTGCCAAAAAGTTACATTTTGGTGTCATCTGACCAGAGCACCTTCTTCCACATGTTTGGTGTGTCTCCCAGGTGGCTTGTGGCAAACTTTAAACAACACTTTTTATGGATATCTTTAAGAAATGGCTTTCTTCTTGCCACTCTTCCATAAAAGCCAGATTTGTGCAATATACGACTGATTGTTGTCCTATGGACAGAGTCTCCCACCTCAGCTGTAGATCTCTGCAGTTCATCCAGAGTGATCATGGGCCTCTTGGCTGCATCTCTGATCAGTCTTCTCCTTGTATGAGCTGAAAGTTTAGAGGGACGGCCAGGTCTTGGTAGATTTGCAGTGGTCTGATACTCCTTCCATTTCAATATTATCTTGCACAGTGCTCCTTGGGATGTTTAAAGCTTGGGAAATCTTTTTGTATCCAAATCCGGCTTTAAACTTCTTCACAACAGTATCTCGGACCTGCCTGGTGTGTTCCTTGTTCTTCATGATGCTCTCTGCGCTTTTAACGAACCTCTGAGACTATCACAGTGCAGGTGCATTTATACGGAGACTTGATTACACACAGGTGGATTGTATTTATCATCATTAGTCATTTAGGTCAACATTGGATCATTTGATCGATCCTCACTGAACTTCTGGAGAGAGTTTGCTGCACTGAAAGTAAAGGGGCTGAATAATTTTGCACGCCCAATTTTTCAGTTTTTGATTTGTTAAAAAAGTTTGAAATATCCAATAAATGTCGTTCCACTTCATGATTGTGTCCCACTTGTTGTTGATTCTTCACAAAAAAATACAGTTTTATATATTTATGTTTGAAGCCTGAAATGTGGCAAAAGGTCGCAAAGTTCAAGGGGGCCGAATACTTTCGCAAGGCACTGTAAGTGAACAGCCTTCGTTGGAAATGTAGGGCCATACCTACTGCCATGGTGGACAAGTCATTTGGAAAATTATGACACCTTGAGTGAGAGCTTTAAACATCCCAAGGAGCACTGTGCAAGATAATATTGAAATGGAAGGAGTATCAGACCACTGCAAATCTACCAAGACCTGGCCGTCCCTCTAAACTTTCAGCTCATACAAGGAGACGACTGATCAGAGATGCAGCCAAGAGGCCCATGATCACTCTGGATGAACTGCAGAGATCTACAGCTGAGGTGGGAGACTCTGTCCATAGGACAACAATCAGTCTTACTGTGTGGCACAATCTTCCCCACGGTCACAGGAGCACGGCACTTGTCACAGGGCCAATGACCCCTCTGCACCCAGTGGTCTCCTTGGTCCAAAACTGCTTTTCTCCAGCAGACAGCCTGGCAGAGGCAACAAGGCCAGACTGACAGAGAAAGAGGTGGAGGTATCCAGTCAGTTTGACAAAGGCTGTGGCATAGGCTGAGGCAGCCAGGCCAGACCAATGACAGCTGGACAGGTGTAGGAGAGGGAGGAGAGTAAGGGGTTTGATAGAAAATGCAGCAGGCTGAGTGACTGAGTAAATTACATCTGTAAAAGTCTGGTCATTTAGTTGTGAAGTTAGACATGCTCAGCATGTGAGAGAGTCATTATCAGAGGTTTGACTGAGTTGGAAACTCAGCAAAAAAAAAGAAACGTCCCTTTTTCAGGACCCTGTCTTTCAAAGATAATTCGTAAAAATCCAAATAACCACAGATCATCATTGTAAAGGCGTTAAGCACTGTTTCCCATGCTTGTTCAATGAACCATAAACAATTAACCTTGTGTGACTAGGGGGCAGTATTTTCAGTTTTGGAAAAATAACGTTCCTGTAGTAAACAGGATATTTTGTCAGGACAAGATGCTAGAATATGCATATAATTAACAGCTTAGGATAGAAAACACTCTAAAGTCTCCCAAACTGTAAAGATATTGTCTGTGAGTATAACAGAACTGATATTGCAGGCGAAAGCCTGAGAAAGATCCAATCCGGAAGTGACTCATCTTTTGAAAGCTCTGCGTTCCAATGCGTCCCTATTGAGCAGTGAATGGGCTATCAACCAGATTACTTTTTCTCCGTATTCCCCAAGGTGTCTACAGCATTGTGACGTAGTTTTACGCATTTATGTTGAAGAATACCCGTAAGCAGCTACATTGCGCAACTGGTCACCTGATGGCTCCCAGAGTGATTCTCTACTGAAAAACCATTGTCCCGGTCGATACATTATCCAATAGATATTTGAAAAACACCTTGAGGATTGATTATAAACAACGTTTGCCATGTTTCTGTCGATATTATGGAGCTAATTTGGAATATTTTTCGACGTTTTTGTGACTGCAATTTCCGGGCAATTTCTCAGCCAAACGTGAAGAACAAACGGAGCTATTTCGCCTACAAAAATAATATTTTTGGAAAAAAGGAACATTGACTATGTAACGGCTTTCCTCCTGGGAAGGAGAGGCGGACCAAAATGCAGCGTGGTTATAGTTCATGTTTTTAATATAGGAAAACTCAACATGAACATAATACAAAACAGTAACCGTGGCAAAACCGAAACAGCCCTATCTGGTGCAACAAACACAAAGACAGGAAACAACCACCCACAAAACCCAACACAAAACAGGCTACCTAAATATGGTTCCCAATCAGAGACAATGACTAACACCTGCCTCTGATTGAGAACTATATCAGGCCCAAACACAGAAACAGACAAAGTAGACATCCAACATAGAATGCCCACTCAGATCACACCCAGACCAAACAAAACATAGAAACATACAAAGCAAACTATGATCAGGGTGTGAAAGTCTATCTAACTGGGAGTCTCGTGAGTGAAAACATCCGAAGCTCATCAAAGGTAAACGATTTAATTTGATTGCTTTTCTGATTTCCGTGACCAAGTTACCTGCTGCTAGCTGGACAAAATGCTATGCTAGGCTATCGATAAACTTACACAAATGCTTGTCTAGCTTTGGCTGTAAAGCATATTTTGAAAATCTGATATGACAGGGTGACAAAAGGCTAAGCTGTGTCTCAATATATTTCACTTGTGATTTTCATGAATAGGAATATTTTCTAGGGAAATTTATGTCCTTTGCGTTATGCTAATTAGTGTCAGTCGATGATTACGCTCCCGGACCCGGGATTAGGAGTTACTAGAGGTTAATAAACATGCACCTGTGGTACGGTAGTTAAGACACTAACAGTTTACAGACGGTAGGCATTTAAGGTCACAGTTATGAAAACTTAGGACACTAAAGAGGCCTTTGTACTAACTCGGAAAAACAAAAAAATAAAGATGCCCTGGGTTCCTGCTCTTCTGCGTGAACATGCCTTAGGGATGCTGCAAGGATGCATGAGGACTGCAGATGTGGCCAGGGCAATAAATTGCAATGTCCGTACTGTGAGGTGCCTAAGACAGCGCTACAAAACGGACAGCTGATCATCCTCGCAGTGACAGACCACGTGTAACTACACCTGCACAGGATTGGTACATCCGAACAGCACACTTATGGGACAGGTACAGGATGTCAACAACAACTGCCCGAGTTACACCAGGAACGCACAATCCCGCCATCAGTGCTCAGACTGTCCGCAATAGTATGAGAGAGGCTGGACTGAGGGCTTGTAGGCCTGTTGGAAGGCAGACATCACTGGCAACAATGTCACCTATGGGCACAAACCCACTGTCGCTGGACCAGACAGGACTGGCAAAAAGTGCCAGGGGTGATCGTCGGATTCGCGTTTATCATGGAAGGAATGAGCGTTACACCGAGGCCTGTACTCTGGAGCGGGATCGATTTGAAGGTGGAGGGTCCGTCATGGTCTGGGGCATTGTGTCACGTCATCGGACTGAGCTTGTTGTCATTGCAGTCAATCTCAACGCTGTGCGTTACAGGGAAGACATCCTCCTCCCTCATGTGGTACCTTTCTTGCAGGCTCATCCTGACATGACCCTCCAGCATGACAATGCCACCAGCCATACTGCTCGTTCTGTGCGTGATTTCCTGCAAGACAGGAATGTCAGTGTTCTGCCATGGCCAGCGAAGAGACCGTATCTCAATCCCATTGAGCACGTCTGGGACCTGTTGAATCGGACGGTGAGGGCTAGGGCCATTCCCCCCAGAACTGTCCGGGAACTTGCAGGTGCCTTGGTGGAAGAGTGGGGTAACATCTCACAGCAATAACTGGAAAATCTGCTGCAGTCCATGAGGAGGAGATGCGCTGCAGTACTTAATGCAGCTGGTGGCCACACCAGATACTGACTGTTAATTTTGATTTTGACCTTCCCCCCTTGTCAATTTCTGTGGAACTTGTTCAGTTTATGTCTCAGTTGTTGAATCTTGTTGTGTTCATACAAATATTTACACATGGTAAGTTTGCTGAAATTAAATGCAGTTGACAGTGTTGGGACATTTCCTTTTTTTGCTGAGTTTAGTTTGACTCTCAGGTGTAATGTAGTTATCAGTCAGCTTTGGATGAACAGCTGGAGGCAAATTTGTGTGTATGATAGCGCTGAAAAGAAATGGCCGTAGCCTACCCTTCCCAAGAATCCATCGAACATATCACATCTGTATCATACACGCAACAGATCAGTGTACTGTCCACACGGTCTGTTGTTTTTGTTCAATACATTTTTAATCATGTTGATAACCACAACATATTTAACCACTGGAAATTCTGACAGCTAAGGATTCCGTGACACGGTTAGCTTTTTCAGCAGGGACCGCATGTTTGTGTCCCGGATTCCTGCAAAAAAAAATAATAGTTAGCGGTTAGCCATCATGCTAACAGAGGAAGATGCCGCTAGCAATGATAGAGTCAAAATACTAGTGGTATTTGTGTCTGTGTCTCAAATGCTGGAGGTGCAAGATTATATCTACGCAAGCAGAGGAAAATAAGGTGGAACTGATAAATGAACATAAATGATTTGTTCTAAATGTATCATCATCAAGCAGTTTATGGAAGAGATTATCCGGTCTGGTCAGCCTCCATATATCCTAGAAGATCCGATCCAGTTATTAAACAGCTTTGCCTGCTGGAGCGGACAACCCTGGGAGTCAGCTCTGATCCTGGGTGCATACCAACAGCCAGCATCCGACCAGGGGCACCCTCCACAGCTCAGCCAGTCACTAACCAAAGGAAACCCTCTTCCATCCCCCTGAGGATTCCGATGCAATCCGCTGCTAGGTACATGTGCGGTGAATCAGGCTGGCATGAGTCGAAGCACACCTCCTCCCCCCTGCCCAAGGCAGACCCGTTCTGTTCCCCCTCGTCCTTCCCCATCGGATTCAATCACGACCATCATCGTTGTGGTCAGCTCAATAGTGAGACATTTTGGCCTGCCTGCGGTCTGTGGGCAGACCAAGGTCCAATGTCACCCAGGTGCCCGTGTCCAACTCCTCCTGCCTGCAGTTTTAGTCAACTACTCTAATATTGGCACCATTTTCACTCACGTTGGATTTACCGAAATTCACTTTTGGAAATCTGAGGAACTGAAGGAGGGCTACAACATTCTCTTGAACATCCTTGTTTGCACAGGGAAGAGAGCAGTCATCCCTGGCCCCCTGCCATGCTGTAGAATGGGTTCGGAACGTTACAGCTGCCTTGCTGCCCCAAACAAGTTCTTGAAGAAACTCTGCAAAGACAGGAATGTCTCCTAGGTGATAATTTTGACTTGCTGTGAGAGCAACCAAGACTCACCCTAACCGCAGAGGTTCCAGGATTACCTCCATCAACATACATTTTTTGGCACACATCCCCAGATCTGTGCCTCGACACAATCCTGTCTCATAGCTCTACGGACAATTCCTTCAACCTCATGGCTTGGTTTTTGCCCTGACATACGCTGTAAACTGTGGGACCTTACATAGACAGATGTGTGCCTTTTCAAATCATGTCTAATCAATTGAATTTAACACAGGTGGACTCCAATAAAGTTGTAGAAACATCTCAAGGATGATCAATGGAAACAGGATGCGCCTGAGCTCAATTTTGAGTCTCATAGCAAAGGGTCTGAATAATTATGTAAATAAGGTATTTATGTTCTTTATTTGTAATGCATCTGCAAAAATGTCTAAAAACCTGTTTTCAATTTGCCATTATGAGGTATTGTGTGTAGATTGATTTATTATTGTTATTTTTTAAATGAACTAATAAGCAAGTCAGTTAAGAACAAATTCTTATTTACAAGGATAGCCTGCTGGGGAAGAGCGGGTTAACTGCCTTGTTCAGAACAACTAATATTTACCTTGTCCGCTTTGGGATTTGATCCAGCAATCTTTCAGTTACTGGCCCAACTCTCTAACAACTAGGCTACCTGCCAATGAGGGGGGAAAAAATGATTTAATCCATTTTAGAAAATTGCTGTCAAGTGGTCTGTCCAGAAGAAATCAGCACGTATCACACTTAGATGTATACGGAGGGACGTGTCAGTATCATGCATGTCACACTCTCCTTGCTCAAAGTTGAGTAGAGATTGATTGCATCATTATTGGTCTTTTGTGTGAAGTATTGATGCGTTGAAGGTACCAAACTGTCTGTTCAAGTAGTTTGCACACATTTTGGACACTCATCTGTACATTACAAGACATGCAAGCAGTGGTCTCTTCACAGTCCCCATTGTCCAGAACAGAGGCTTGGAAATGCACAGTATTAAATAGAGCCATGACTACATTGAACTCTCTGCCACCCCAGGTAACTCAAGCTAGCAATAAAACCAGTTTCAAAAAACAGATAAAAACACACCTTACTGCACAAAGGGGACTGTGAAGAGTAAGCCATTTTATATATCTTGTATAGTATTTTGCACTGCACTATGTATTAGACCTAGATATTGTGTGTATGTACTGATATGTAGGCTATGTGTGATATTTTATGTCTATATTTCAGTCCAATAATGTTTCAGACTAATAATGTTCTTTACTATGTCCAGGGTTGGGTAGGTTACTTTCTAAAATGTAATCCATTACAGTTACTAGTTACCTGTCCAAAATTATAATCAGTGATGTAACATTTGGATAACCCAAACTCAATAACGACATCTGATTACATTCAGTTACTTTTAGATTACTTTCCCCTTAAGAGGCATTAGAAGAAGACACAGGATGAATCAATGTTAAAGTTTACATAGCTGGCCATATATGGATGTCAAATTCTTCTTATGGGTTGGTTATGTAGTAACTACAGATTGCCCCTTTAAGTCTATTAAAAGTGTGAACGTTTGAGCATGTCCATTAGGACTATGGATTTTTTTTTTAATTAGCATGATTTATATTGAGCAATAAAAGCTCAAATTTTATTCCATAGGCTTGGATCCGCACTATGCAGCTGTTGCAAGAGCACATTTTTCACTGGCTGTCCACTGGTTTCAAAAACATTGATTGGGTTTAGATTTGTGAACAGCCATCCACAACAACCACAATCAGTAAGGTGCCAATAACAACATGAGAGCGCAGCAGTGTGGTTCACATCAATGGCCTATGTAGATATCAGTAATAAGTGATATCCGTATGGCCGTAGACTACACCACTGCTGGCATCATTACCTCCAAACGAATAGTCTACGGCCATTCTCATCGACGGGGCTGCAGTGGAGCAGGTTGAGAGCTTCAAGTTCCTTGGTGTCCACATCACCAACAAACTAGAATGGTCCAAACACACCAAGACAGTTGTGAAGAGGGCACAATAAAGCCTATTCCCCCTCAGGAAACTAAAAAGATTTGGCATGGGTCCTGAGATCCTCAGAAGGTTCTACAGCTGTAAGATCGTCACTTCCTGGTACGGCAATTGCCCGGCCTCCGACCGCAAGGCACTACAGAGGGTAGTGCGTATGGCCCAGTACATCACTGGGGCAAAGCTGCCTGCCATCCAGGACCTCTACACCAGTCGGTGTCAGAGGAGGGCCCTAAAAATTGTCAAAGACCCCAGCCACCCCAGTCATAGACTGTTCTCTCTACTGCCGCATGGCAAGCGGTACCGGAGTGCCAAGTCTAGGACAAAAAGGCTTCTCAACAGTTTTACCCCCAAGCCATAAGGCTCCTGAACAGGTAATCAAATGGCTACCGGAACTAGCTACCAGCTATCAGTCACCTAACCACTGCTAGCGGTCATCAGCTGACCTTTAGCTCGGAAAGCTCTCGCCAGTTCGTACAACGCTTTTCAAACCAGAGAATAAACCACAAACTCTAAACTTTTTATCATCACAGCTAGCTAACCGCAACCCGGGTTGACTACTCCTGGCTAATGTTTCCGTCCTGGAGCTAGCATCAACTAGTCTGGGGCTAGCCCATGCTAGACCCATCTCCCGACTCACTCCTGGGCTACAATATCCGGGCCCCTTCTACTGCCGGTATGGGGCACAGAACCCCGCCGATCCTCTACGACTGGAATACCAACATAACCTGCCCGAGGATTCCAACAGGCCCCTCAGGCGCGACACCCGCTGAAGGCCCATTCTGATAGCCTGCTAGGCCTGCTAGCTACTTGGAACCCTACTATGTCCAGGACTGGTCTATCGACGTCACCGCACGAAGAGGCAAAAACAGACTTACCCCCATCGCGACGTCCCACAAAAGCCAACTTGCTAGCACCGGTCTACTAACTGCAAGCTTGCCTGCCCCGGTCTACTAACTGCTAGCCCCTGGTAACTGCTTGCTTGCTAACCCGGTCTGCTATTTGCTAGCTTGTTTAGCCCCGGCCTACTAACTGTTAGCGTGTTAGCATCGGCCTGCTAACTGTCTGAATCGCCATGGACCCATATGTTCATTTGGCTACGCATGCCTCTCTCTAATATCAATATGCCTCATCCATTACTGTCCTGGTTAGTTATTACTGTCTTATTTCCCTGTAGAGCCTCTAGCCCTGCTCAATATGCCTTAACCAACCATGTTATCCCACCTCCTACATATGCGATGACATCACCTGGTTTAAACGTCTCTAGAGACTATATCTCTCTCATCATTACTCAATGCCTAGGTTTACCTCCAATGTACTCAGATCCTACCTTACCTTTGTCTGTACACTACGCATTGAATCTATGCTATCGTGTCCAGAAACCTGCTCCTTTTACTCTCTGTTCAGAACGTGTTAGACGGCCAGTTCGTATAGCCTTAATCCGTACCCTTATCCTACTTCTCCTCTGTTCCTCTGGTGATGTAGAGGTTAATCCAGGCCCTGCAGTGCCTTGCTCCACTCCCACTCCCCAGGTGCTCTCATTTGTTGACTTCTGTAACCGTAAAAGCCTTGGTTTCATGCATGTTAACATTAGAAGCCTACTCCCTAAGTTTGTTTTACTCACTGCTCACTGTCTTAGCCGTGTCTGAATCCTGGCTTAGGAAAACCACCAAAAACCTTGAAATCTCCATTGCTAACTATAACATTTTCCTCCAAGATAGAACTGGGGGCGGTGTTGCAATCTACTGCAAAGATAGCCTGCAGAGTTCTGTATTACTATCCAAGTCTGTACCCAAACAATTTGAGCTTCTACTTCTAAAAAGTCACCTTTCAAAAAACAAGTCTCTCACTGTTGCCGCTTGCTATAGACCCCCCTCTGCCCCCAGCTGTGCCCTCGATACCATATGTGAATTGATTGCCCCCCATCTATCTTCTGAGCTCGTGCTATTAGGTGACCTAAACTGGGACATGCTTAACACCCCAGCCATCCTACAATCCAAGCTTGATGCCCTCAATCTCACACAAATGATCAATGAACATACCAGGTACAACTCCAAATCCGTAAACACGGGCACCATCATAGATGTCATCCTAACTAACTCGCCCTGCAAATACACCTCTGCTGTTTTCAATCAAGATCTCAAAGATCACTGCCTCATTGCTTGCATCCGTAATGGGTCTGCGACCAAACGACCACCCCTCTTCACTGTCAAACACTCCCTAAAACACTTCTGCGAGCAGGCCTTTCTAATTGACCTGGCCGGGGTATCCTGGAATGACATTGACCTCATCCCGTCAGTAGATGATGCCTGGCTATTCTTTAAAAGTGCCTTCTTCACCATCTTAAATAAGCATGCCCCATTCAAAAAATGTTGAACTAGGAATAGATATAGTCCTTGGTCCACTCCAGGCCTGTCTGCCCTTGACCAGCACAAAAACATCCTGTGGCACAAAAACATCCTGTGGTGGAATAGCCCCCGTGATATGCAACTTTTCAGGGAAGTTAGGAACAAATATACACAGGCAGTTAGGAAAGCTAAGGCTAGCTTTTTCAAACAGAAATTTGCATCCTGTAGTACTAACTCAAAACAGTTCTAGGACACTGTAAAGTCCATGGAGAATAAGAGCACCTCCTCCCAGCTGCCCACTGCTCTGAGGCTAGGAAAACTGTCACCACCGATAAATCCACTATAATTGAGAATGTCAATAAGCATTTCTCTACGGCTGGCCATGCTTTCCACCTGGCTACCCCTACCCCGGTCAACTGCCCGGCACCCTCCACAGCAACCCGCCAAAGCCCCCATCATTTCTCCTTTACTCAAATCCAGATAGCTGATGTTCTGAAAGAACTGAAAAATCTGGACCCCTACAAATCAGCCGGGCTAGACAATCTGGTCCCTCTCTTTCTAAAATTATCTGCTGAAATTGTTGCAAGCCCTATTACTAGCCTGTTCAACCTCTCTTTCGTATCATCTGAGATTCCCAAAGATTGGAAAGCTGCCGTGGTCATCCCCCTCTTCAAAGAGGGTGACACTCTAGACCCAAACTGCTACAAACTTATATCTATCCTACCCTGTCTTTCTAAGGTCTTCGAAAGCCAAGTTAACAAACAGATTACCGACCATTTCGAATCCCATCGTACCTTCTCCACTATGCAATCTGGTTTCAGAGCTGGTCATGGGTGCACCTCAGCCACGCTCAAGGTCCTAAACGACATCATAACCGCCATCGATAAGAGACATTACTGTGCAGCCGTATTCATTGACCTGGCCAAGGCTTTCGACTCTGTCAATCACCACATTCTTATTGCCAGACTCAACAGCCTTGTTTTCTCAAATGATTGCCTCGCCTGGTTTACCAACTACTTCTCTGATAGAGTTTAGTGTGTCAAATCGGAGGGCCTGTTGTCCGGACCTCTGGCAGTCTCTATGGGGGTGCCACAGGGTTCAAACCTCGGGCCGACTCTCTTCTCTGTAAACATCAATGATGTTGCTCTTGCTGCTGGTGATTCTCTGGTACACCTCTACGCAGACGACACCATTCTGTATACTTCTGGCCCCTCTTTGGACACTGTGTTACCTAACCTCCAGACGAGCTTCAATGCCATACAACTCTCCCTCCTTCCAACTGCTCTTATACGCAGGGAAAACTAAATGCATGCTATTCAACCGATGCCTGCCCTCACCTGCTAACCCGTCCAGCAGCACTACTCTGGACGCCTCTGACTTAGAATACGTGGACAACTACAAATACCTAGGTGCCTGGTTAGACTGTAATCTCTCCTTCCAGACTCACATTAAGCATCTCCAATCCAAAATTAAATCTAGAATCGGCTTCCTATATCGCAACAAAGCATGCCAAACATGCCCTCGTAAAACTGACCATCCTACCGATCCTCGACTTCGGTGATGTCATCTATAAAATAGCCTCCAACACTCTACTCAGACTGCATCCAGTTTGTTATCACAGTGCCATCCGTTTTGTCACCAAAGCCCCATACACTACCCACCATTGCGAACTGTACGCTCTTGTTGGTTGGCCCTCGCTTCATACCCGACGCCAAACCCACTGGCTACAGGTTATCTACAAGTCTCTGCTAGGTTAAGCCCCGCCTTATCTCAGCTCACTGGTCACCATAGCAGCACGCACTCGTAGCACGCGCTCCAGCAGGTATATCTCACTCATCACCCCCAAAGCCAATCCCTCCTTTGGTCGTCTTTCCTTCCAGTTCTCTGCTGCCAATGACTGCAACGAACTGCAAAAATCTAAGACTCATACCTCCCTCACTAGCTTTAAGCACCAGCTGTCAGAGCAGCTCACAGATCACTGCACCTGTACATAGCCTATCTGTAAACAGCCCATCTATCTACCTACCTCATCCCCATACAGTATGTATTTATTTATCTTGCTCCTTTGCACCCCAGTATCTCTACTTGCACATTCATCTTCTGCACATCTACCATTCCAGTGTTTAAATTGCTATATTGTTACTAAATATATTGCTATATATACTACTTCCCCACCATGGCCTAGATAACTCTCTTATCTTACCTCATTTGCGCTCACTGTACATAGACTTTTTGTTTTCTTTTGTTCTGCTGTAACCATATCTACATGTACATACTACCTCAATCAGCCTGACTAACCGGTGTCTGTATCTAGCCTTGCTACTGTATATAGCCTTGCTACTGTTTTTCACTGTCTTTTTACTGTTTTTATTTCCTTACTTTCCTATTGTTCACCTAATACCTTTTTTACACTATTGGTTAGAGCTTGTAAGTAAACATTTCACTGTTGTATTCGTGACAAATTAAATTTGAATTGATTTATTCAAGTTGGATAGTGATTGAATGCCGACAGCAGTCGCACCATTGGAAGACACAGCTTGGACTGTAACCTACAAAAGTCTATTCCTGCTCTTTTCCCGCGATCCATCAAACCCATTTGGTGCGTCATCATAGTGGTCTCTGACTTGCGCCTTTTTTCAATGCTGATTTGAATGTCATTGAGAAAACAGAGATGTGTCAAAGATTTTTTTCCGCAAACATTCTTTCTGAATTTAAAAGTAATCATCTAGTTTAAAAATAAAGAAAATGTAATCTGATTACAATATTTGTGCAGGTAACATAACATATTACAATCACCATTTTTTTGTAATCCCTTACATGTAACGGATTACATGTAATCCTGATTATGTCATGTTTAATGTGGAACCCAGTAAGTGTAGGTCATGCTTTTGTAGCGGCTAATGGGGATCCTAATAAATACCAAATACAACTGGTGAGAGGAATGGCCGAGAGAGAGAAGGGTAAAGTAGCCTAGATGCAACAATACAAAATATGCATGCAAGTCAGAAGTTTACATAGACTTAGGTTGGAGTCATTCAAACTTGTTTTTCTACCACTTTACAAATTTCTTGTTAACAAGCATACTTCCAAAGTGGGGCAAAGTGGCTTAAGGACAACAAAGTCAGGGTGTTGGAGTGGCCATCACAATGCCCTGACCTCAATCCAATGGAACATTAGTGGGCAGATCTGAAAAAGCGTGTGCAAGCAAGGAGTGGCAATATAAACTCAAAAATAGGTATTTTGTGAATAAAGTCAACATTTTGAGAATAAAGTCGACATATTGAAAATATAGTTGCAGTTATATTTCAACATTAATGTAGGGGATTTGGTTAATTGCATGTCTCCTTGGCTCCCTGTTTTTTTTCACCTTTATTTAACCAGGTAGGCTAGTTGAGAACAAGTTCTCATTTGCAACTGCGACCTGGCCAAGATAAAGCATAGAAATTCGACACATACAACAACACAGAGTTACACATGGAATAAACAAAGCACAGTCAATAATACAGTGGAAAAAAATAAAACATAAAGTATATATACAGTGAGTGCAAATGAGCTAAGATAAGGGAGTTAAGGCAATAAATCAAATCCAATCAATTTTTTTTGTCACATACACATGGTTAGCAGATGTTAATGCGAGTGTAGCGAAATGCTTGTGCTTCTAGTTCCGACAATGCAGTAATAACCAACGAGTAATCTAACCTAACAATTCCACAACTACTACGTTACACACAAGTGTAAATGGATGAAGAATGTGTACATAAAAATATATGAATGAGTGATGGTACAGAACAGCAAAGGCAAGATGCAGTAGATGGTATAGAGTACAGTATATACATATGAGATTAGTAATTTAGGGTATGTAAACATTATATTAAGTGGCATTGTTTAAAGTGGCTCGTGATACATTTTTACATACATTTTTCCATTATTAAAGTGGCTGGAGTTGAGTCAGTATGTTGGCAGCAGTCACTCAATGTTAGTGGTGGCTGTTTAACAGTCTGATGGCCTTGAGATAGAAGGTGTTTTTCTGTCTCTCTCTCGGTCCCTGCTTTGATGCACCTGCACTGACCTCGCCTTCTGGATGATAGCGAGGTGAACAGGCAGTGGCTCGGGTGGTTGTTGTTCTTGATGATCTTTATGGCCTTCCTGTGACATCGGGTGGTGTAGGTGTCCTGGAGGGCAGGTAGTTTGCCCCCGGTGATGCGTTGTGCAGACCTCACTACCTTCTGGAGAGCCTTACTGTTGTGAGCGGAGCAGTTGCCGTACCAGGCGGTGATACAGCCCGACAGGATGCTCTCGATTGTGCATCTGTAAAAGTTTGTGAGTGCTTTTGGTGACAAGCCGAATTTCTTCAGCCTCCTGGGGTTGAAGAGACTCTGCTGCGCCTTCTTCACCACTCTGTCTGTGTGGGTGGACCAATTCAGTTTGTCTGTGATGTGTACGCCGAGGAACTTAAAACTTACTACCCTCTCCACTACTGTCCCGTCGATGTGCATAGGGGGGTGCTGCCTCTGTTGTTTCCTGAAGTCCATGATCATCTCCTTTGTTTTTATTGACGTTGAGTGTGAGGTTATTTTCCTAACACCACACTCCGAGGGCCCTCACCTCCTCCCTGTAGGCCGTCTCGTCGTTGTTGGTAATCAAGCCTACCACTGTAGTGTCGTCTGCAAACTTGATGATTGAGTTGGAGGCGTGCATGGCCACGCAGTCGTGGGTGAACAGGGAGTACAGGAGAGGGCTCAGAACGCACCCTTGTGGGGCCCCAGTATTGTGAATCAGCGGAGTGGAGATGTTGTTACCTACCCTCACCACCTGGGGGCGGCCCGTCAGGAATTTCAGTACCCAGTTGCACAGGGCGGGGTCGAGACCCAGGGTCTTGAACTTGAAGACAAGTTTGGAGGGTACCATGGTGTTAAATGCTGAGCTGTAGTCGATGAACAGCATTCTCACATGGGTATTCCTCTTGTCCAGATGGGTTAGGGCAGTGTGCAGTGTGGTTGCGATTGCGTCGTCTGTGGACCTATTGGGGCGGTAAGCAAATTGGAGTGGGTCTAGGGTGTCAGGTAGGGTGGAGGTGATATGGTCCTTGACTAGTCTCTCACAGCACTTCATGATGACGGAAGTGAGTGCTACAGGGCGGTAGTCGTTTAGCTCAGTTACCTTAGCTTTCTTGGGAACAGGAACAATGGTGGCCCACTTGAAGCATGTGGGAACAGCAGACTGTGATAAGGATTGATTGAATATGTCCGTAAACACACCAGCCAGCTGGTCTGCGCATGCTCTGAGGACGCGGCTGGGGATGCTGTCTGGGCTTTCAGCCTTGCGAGGGTTAACACGTTTAAATGTTTTACTCACGTCGGCTGCAGTGAAGGAGAGTCCACCGGTTTTGGTAGCGGGCCATGTCAGTGGCACTGTATTGTCCTCAAAGAAAGCAAAGAAGTTGTTTAGTCTGTCTGTGAGCAAGACATTCTGGTCCGCGATGTGGCTGGTTTTCTTTTTGTAATCCGTGATTGACTGTAGACGCTGCCAAGTACCTCTTGTGTCTGAGCCGTTGAATTGTGACTCTACTTTGTCTCTACACTGACGCTTAGCTTTTGATTGCCTTGCGGAGGGAATAGCTACAGTGTTAGTATTCGGTCATGTTTCCGGTCACCTTGCCCTGGTTAAAAGCAGTGGTTTGCGCTTTCAGTTTCGCGTGAATGCTGCCATCAATCCACGGTTTCTGGTGTGGGAATGTCTTAATAGTTGCTCTGAGTACGACATCGCCGATGCACTTGCTAATAAACTCGCTCACCGAATCAGCGTATTCGTCAATGTTGTTGTTTGACGCAGTGCGGAACATATCCCAATCCACGTGATCGAAGCAATCTTGAAGCGTGGAATCCGATTGTTCGGACCAGCATTGAACAGACCTGAGCGCGGGAGCTTCCTGTTTTAGTCTCTGTCTTTAGGCAGGGAGCAACAAAATGGAGTCGTGGTCAGCTTTTCGAAAAGGAGGGTGGGGGAGGTCCTTAATGCATCGCGGAAGTTAGAATAACAATGATCCAGGGTTTTACCAGCCCTGGTAACACAATCGATATGCTGATAGAATTTAGGGAGACTTGTTATCAGATTAGTCTTGTTAAAATCCCCAGCTACATTGAATGCAGCCTCAGGATATGTGGTTTCCAGTTTACATAGAGTCAAATAAAGTTTGTTCAGGGCCATCACTGTGTCTGCTTGGGGGTGAATTTATGCGGCTGTGATTATAATCGAAGAAAATTCTCTTGGTAGATAATGAGGTCGACATTTGATTGTGAGGAATTCTAAGTCAGGTGAACAAAAGGACTTGAGTTCCTGTATGTTGTTATGCTCACACCACGTCTCGTTAATCATAAGGTATATCCCCCCGCCCCTCTTCTTACCAGAAAGATGCTTGTTTCTGTCGGCGCGATGAGTGAAGAAACCAGCTGGCTGTACCGACTCTGATAGCGTGTCTCGAGTGAGCCATGTTTCCGCGAAGCAAAGAACGTTACAGTCTCTTATGTCTCTCTGGAATGCTACCATTGCTAGGATTTCATCAACCTTGTTGTCAAGAGACTAGACATTAGCGAGTAGTATGCTCGGGAGCGGTGTGCGATGTGCCCGTCTCCGGAGACTGACCAGAAGACCGCTTCGTCTGCCCCTTTTACGGCGACGTTGTTTTGGTTCGCCGGCTGGGATCCGACCCATTGTACTGGGTGGTGGGCAAAACAGAGGATCTTCTTCGGGAAAGTCGTATTCAGACTATAGGCAAACACTCTTCTAACGGCCATGGTGAATTATTAGCACAATCAAAAAACTTTCACTGATTGCTAAAATAACTGGGGCTGGAGTCCCTGTGCTGGAGTCCCAGGGCTGGAGTCCCTGGGCTGGAGTCCCAGGGCTGGAGTCCCAGGTCTGGAGTCCCTGGAGATCTGGAGTCCGTGGAGAACTGGAGTCCCTGACAGTGTGCCCTCTAAATTCACTACACAATCTTCTGCTGCGTAGCCTAGGCGAACACATTGCAAAACACCTGTGCAAACAATCTGTACATAATGTAAACTATTACCGACCTTATCCATGGTGCTTTACTAACAGTAGTATTTCCCCCTTATGGTAACTATCCTTCTAACAACTATAGGCTAGTTGACTGTGTGAGCACACCCAATAAAACATATTATCTTGGGATCCTGGTGGAGATGGAAGAGGTATGCGTGTGTATGCGTCCCATGTCAAGCTGCGCTCCAAATACGCTACATCACTGCTATTTTGCAGCCCATTATAAACCTATAGCGGCCAACTAGATGAAGTACCCTAACCTGTAGGCTAATCGTACATTACAGTAGGCAAGGGAAAGTCAATTATAGACCTAGCCGAAGAATAAACAACGAAGCAGGGGTTTAAAGCAAGCATGTCTGTGGGATGAAGGCAATTTAAGGAAAACTCCTGAATGCACAAAGCAGCTAATCTGAGGTGATGTTTGAATATATTCATGGGTGGATTCTCCCTTTCTTGAAATAATCATTGGTCTAAATAAAGACCTATTAGATATATGATGATAGGCTATATAGGCTCTAATGAAATAATCACTGATGTGACTTGGTTGGTAGCCCAGCGTAATATCTCCTTTCACTATCCATCTATTGGTGATGTCTTCTAGGATGGGAGGAATAAAGGATGCATAGGTTATCCCAAAACAAGAGGATTGTCTCCATTGTATGCTATTTTGTCTCAGCTACACTGTATGTAAAAAAGTATGTTGACAACGCTTCAAATCAGTGGATTCGGCTATTTCAGCCGCACCTGTTGCTGACAGGTGTATAAAATCGAGCACACAGCCATGACATCTCCATAGACAAACATTGTCAGTAGAATGTCCTTACTGAAGAGCTCAGTGACTTTCAACATGGCACCTTCATAGGATGCCACCTTTAAAACAAGTCAGTTTGTTAAATTCTGCCCTGCTAGAGCTGCCCCAGCCAACTGTAATTGCAGTTATTGTGAAGTGGAAACATCTAGGAGCAACAAAGGTTCAGCCGCGAAGTGGTGCGCCACACAAGCTCACAGAATGGGACCGCCGAGTGCTGAAACGCTTATAAATCATCTGTCCTTGGTTGCAAGACTCACTACAGAGTTTCGCCACACAAGCTCACAGAATGGGATCGCCGAGTGCTGAAGCATGTACCGCGTAAAAATCATCTGTCCTTGGTTGCAAGACTCACTACCGAGTTTCAAGCTGCCTCTGAAAGCAACACAAGAACTGTTCGTCAGGAGCTCCATGAAATGGGTTTCCATGGCCGAGCAGCCATACACAAACCTAAGATCACCATGCGCAATGCAAAACGTTGGCTGGAGTGGTGTCCAGTCTGCTGTCCCCACTTGCTTCAAGATGTCCACCATTGTTCCTGTAGCCAAGAAAGCAAAGGTAAATTAACTAATTGACTTTCGCCCCATAGCACTGCACACTGCCCTATCCCATCTGGACAATACTAATACCTATGTAAGAATGCTGTTCATTGACTATAGCTCAGACTATAAAAACATAGTACCCTCCAAGCTCATCATCAAGCTAGGGGCTCTGGGTCTGAACCCCAACCTGTGCAACTGGGTCCTGGACTTCCTGACGGGCCGCCCCAGGTGGTGAAGGTAGGAAACAACACCTCCACTACCTGATTCTCAACAAAGGGGCCACACATGGGTACATGCTCAGCCTCCTCCTGTACTCACTGTACACCCATGACTGCGTGGCCACGCATGTCTCCTACTCAATTATCAAGTTTGCTGAAGACACAACAGTAGTAGGCCTGATTGTCAACAATGACTAGACAGCCTACAGGGAGGAGGTGAGGGCCCTGGTGGAGTGGTGCCAGGAAAATAACCTCTCCCTGAACGTCAACAAAACGAAGTAGCTGATTGTGGACTTCAGGAGACAGCAGAGGGAGCACACCCCTATCCACATCGACGGGACCACAGTGGAGCGGGTGAAAAGCTTCAAGTTCCTCGGTGTAAACAACACTGACAATCTGAAATGGTCCACCCACACAGACAGTGTCGTGAAGAAGGTGCAACAGTGCCTCTTCAACCTCAGGAGACTGAAGACATTTGGCTTGGCCCTTAAGACCCTCACAAACTTTTACAAATACAGTACACAATTGAAAGCAACCTGTGTGGCTGCATCACCGGGAGCACACTAATCAAATCAAATCAAATGTATTTATATAGCACTGTGTACATCAGCTGATATTTCAAAGTGCTGTACAGAAACCCAGCCTAAAATAATAATCACAGTAGTTGTCGAGGGTGCAGCAAGTCAGCACCTCAGGAGGAAATATCAGTTGGCTTTTCATAGCCGATCATTAAGAGTATCTCTACCACTCCTGCTGTCTCTAGAGAGTTGAAAACAGCAGGTCTGGGACAGGTAGAACGTCCGGTGAACAGGTTAGGATTCCATAGCCGCAGGCAGAACAGTTGAAACTGGAGCAGCAGCACGGCCAGGTGGACTGGGGACAGCAAGGAGTCATCATGCCAGGTAGTCCTGAGGCATGGTCCTAGGGCTCAGGTCCTCCGAGAGAAAGAGAGAAAGAGCGAATTAGAGAGAGCATTCTTAAATTCACACAGGACACCGGATAAGAAAGGAGAAGTACTCCAGATATAACAAACTGACCCTAGCCCCCCGACACATAAACTACTGCAGCATAAATACTGGAGGCTGAGACAGTAGGGGTCAGTAGACATTGTGGCCCCATCCGATGATACCCCCGGACAGGGCCAAACAGGAAGGATTTACACTACCTTCCCTCCAGGACACTTACAGCACCCGATGTCAGAGGAAGGCCAAAAAGATCATCAAGTTCATCAACCACCCAAGCCACGGCCTGTTCACCCCACTATCATCCAGAAGGCAAGGTCAGTACAGGTTCTTCAAAGCTGGGACCGAGAGACTGAAAAACATCTCAAGGCCATCAGACTGTTAAATAGCCATCAATAATTTTCACAAAGTTTGCTGCTTCAGGGTCTTTAGATATTTTTGTCAGATGTTACTGTGGAATACTGAAGTATAACATTACAAGCATTTCATAAGTGTCAAAGGCTTTTATTGACAATTGCATGAAAGTTGATGCAAAGAGTCAATATTTGCAGTGTTGACCCTTCTTTTTCAAGACCTCTGCAATCCGCCCTGGCATGCTGTAAATTAACGTCTGGGCCACATCCTGACAGATGGCAGCCCATTCTTGCATAATCAATGCTTGGAGTTTATCAGAATTTGTGGGTTTTTGTTTGTCCACCCGCCTCTTGAGAATTGACCACAAGTTCTCAATGGGATTAAGGTCTGGGGAGTTTCCTGGCCATGGACCCAAAATATCGATGATTTGTTCCCCGAGCCACTTAGTTATCACTTTTGCCTTATGGCAAGGTGCTCCATCATGCTGGAAAAGGCATTGTTCGTCACAAACTGTTCCTGGATGGTTGGGAGAAGTTGCTCTCGGAGGATGTGTTGGTACCATTCTTTATTCATGGCTGTGTTCTTAGGCAATATTGTGAGTGAGCCCACTCCCTTGGCTGAGAAGCAACCCCACACAATTATGGTCTCAGGATGCTTTACTGTTGGCATGACACAGGACTGATGGTAGCGCTCACCTTGTCTTCTCCGGACAAGCTTTTTTCCGGATGCCCCAAACAATCGGAAAGGCAGTGGCAAGTGAAAATGACTTTAGTCTGTCGCTGATGTTTTTCCTGGAGAGAAGTGGCTTCTTTGCTGCCCTTCTTGACACCAGGCCATCCTCCAAAAGTCTTCATCTCACTGTGCGTGCAGTTGCACTCACACCTGCCTACTGCCATTCCTGAGCAAGCTCTGTACTGGTGGTGCCCCGATCCCGCAGCTGAATCAACTTTAGGAGATAGTCCTGGCGCTTGTACTTTCTTTGGCGCCCTGAAGCCTTCTTCACAACAATTCAAACGCTCTCCTTGAAGTTGTTGATGATCCGATAAATGGTTGATTTAGGTGCAATCTTACTGGCAGCAATATCCTTGCCTGTGAAACCCTTTTTGTGCAAAGCAATGATGTCGGCCCGTGTTTCCTTGCAGGTAACCATGGTTGACAGAGGAATAACAATGATTCCAAGCACCACCCTCCTTTTGAAGCTTCCAGTCTGTTATTTGAACTCCATCAGCATGACAGAGTGATCTCCAGCCTTGTCCTCGTCAACACTCACACCTGTGTTAACAAGAGAATCACTGACTCAGCTGGTCCTTTTGTGGCAGGGCTGAAATGCAGTGGAAATGTTTTTGGGGATTCAGTTCATTTGCATGGCAAAGAGGGACTTTGCAATGAATTGCAATTCATCTGATCACTCTTCATAACATTCTGGACTATATGCAAATTGTCATCATACATACTGAGGCAGCAGACTTTGTGAAAATGAATATTTGTGTCATTCTCAAAACTTTTGGCCACGACTGTATGCTGTAAATGTCCTTCCAACATTGCTCATCCTAGTATTTTTATATTTCTTAATTCCATTATTTTACTTTGATATTTGTGTATTGTTGTGAATTGTTAAATACCTCTGCACTGTTTGAGCTAGGAACACTACACCCGCAATAACAATTTGATTTGATTTGTAATGCTCGCCGCTACTGCACTCTGGACTAGTGGAAACACATTCTCTGGAGTGAACAATCACACTTCACCATCTGGCATTCCGACAAATCTGGATTTGGCGGATGCCAAAAGAATGCTACCTGCCCCATGCAATACGTAGTGCCAACTGTAATGTTTGGTGGAGAAGAAATAATGGTCTTGGGCTATTTTTCATGGTTTTCTAGGCCCCTTAGTTCCAGTGAAGGGTAGTGTTAACGCTACAGCATATAATGACATTCTAGACAATTCTGTGCTTCCAACTTTGTGGCAACAGTTTGGGGTCGGCCCTTTCCGGTTTCAGCATGACAATGCCCCTTTGAAGATAGCGAGGTCCATACAGAAAATGTTTGTCGAGATTGTTGTGGAAGAACTTGACTGGGCTGCACAGAGCCCTGACCTCAACTCCATCGTAGTCTGACAATGCACCATGGCCGTTAGAATGGTATTGCTTTGGGGATACCGTGTGTGTGTGTGTTTGTTTGTGTGTGATGCCTGTTTGAACAAGTGTATTAGACTTCCCCCCCCCCCCCCCCCCACACACACACACACACACACATACACACACACACCTGT
This sequence comes from Oncorhynchus clarkii lewisi, assembly GCF_045791955.1. Lineage (NCBI taxonomy): Eukaryota > Metazoa > Chordata > Actinopteri > Salmoniformes > Salmonidae > Oncorhynchus > Oncorhynchus clarkii. The sequence continues at coordinate 31,474,771 of NC_092153.1, forward strand.
ATACAGACACAACCCACCTGTCTCTTCCTATGTATGTAACCAACCACACAAAATATATCATCCGAATGTGTTTCCTCCTTCTGAAAATAATCTGTGGCACAACTTCTTTCAGGTCCTAATAGGCCTACTTATAATAATGTGGTTATCATGTGCTAAAAGAGAAATTAGTTCCTTGTTACTAAAGCCCATTTTAAAGTATAGTTTCACCAGGTTATCTAACTGTCGGCATTTCAACAGTGGCACACATAGCAACATGAAGACAGGGAGTTAACCCACTACTTAAATCCACTACTTTAAATCCACTACTTTAATCTTTAAGTATAACTGTAACTTTATTCTCTAAATTTTGACCTGATTCTCGAAATGTAATTGAGATAATTCTCGAAATGTTCCCACGTTTTTAAAGTACTATCCATGCAAGAACAGAAACTATCAAAGTACCACCACCCATCAACATTTATTTATTATTTATGTTCACTTGGTGCTAATACTCTTCTGTACAACACCCCATAATGTCAGTGAAATTGTGTTTTTAGAAATTGTAATAAATTATTAGAAAAGTAAAAGCTGAAATGTCTTGATTCAATAAGTATTCAACCCATTTGATTTGGAAAGCCTAAAAAACTTCATGAGTAAAAATGTGCTTAACAAGTCAGACACTAAGTTGCATGGACTAACTCAGTGTGCAATAGTGGTGTTTAACATGAGTTTTGAATGGCTACCGCATCTCAGTACCACACACATACAATTATCTGTAAGGTGAAGTAATTAATTACACTTTGGATGGTGTATCAAGACACTCAGAGACTACAAAGATAAAGGTGTCCTACCTAACTCAGTTGATGGAGAGGATTTCATCATGAGGGCAATGGTGATTTTAAACCAGTTACAGAGTTAAATGGCTGTGATAGGAGAAAACTGAGGATGGATCAACAACATTTGAGATATGCCATAATACCAACCTAAATGAGTTGAAACAATGCACCCTGTTTGCAATAAGGTACTAAAGTAAAACTGCAAATAAAATGGCAAATAAATTACTTTTTTGTCCTGATTACTGTACAAAGCATTATGGTTGGAATCAAATCCAACACAACACATCACTGAGTACCACTCTTCATATTTTCAAGTATGGTGGTGGCTGCATCATGTTATGGGTATGCTTGTCATTTGCAAGGACTAAATCATTTTTGGGGTGATAAAATCAAATGAATAGAACTAAGCACAGGCTAAGTCCTAGAGAAAAACCTGGTTCAGTCTGCTTTCCAACAGACACCAATACATCTTTCAGCAGGACAATAATGGAAAACACAAGGCCAAATATACACTGGAGTTACTTACCAAGACAACATGGAATAGTCCTGAGTGGCCTAGTTACAGTTTTGACTTAAATCAGCTTGAACATCTATGGCAAGATTAGAAAATGGCTGTCTAGCAACAACCAACTTAAATCATGTGCAATAATAATGTGCAAATATTGTACAATCCAGGTGTGCAAAGCTCATAGAGACATACACAGAAAGACTCACAGCTGTACATGAAAATATATGTCAAGACTTGAAAATAGCTTTCTAGCAATGATCAGCAACCAACGACAGGGCTTGAAGAATTTATTTAAGAATAATAGACAATCCAGGTGTGGAAAGCTCTTAGAGACTTACCCAGAAAGGTGCACAGTTGTAATCACTGCCAAATATGATTCTAGCATGTATTGACTCAAATAATATGTTTAATTTTTTAATGTTTAATTTTTTGAATTAATACAAAAATGCATATACACTAGCGGTCAAAAGTTTGGGGTCACTTAGAAATGTCCTTGTTTTTGAAAGAAAACCACATTTTGATGATCAGAAATACAGTGTAGACAATTTTTTATGTTGTAAATGACTATTGTAGCTGGAAATGGCAGATTGTTTTATGGAATATCTACATAGGCGTTATCAGCATCCATCACACCTGTGTTCCAATGGCACGTTGTGTTAGCTAATCTAAGTTTATCATTTTAAAAGGCTAATTGATCATTAGAAAATTATTTTGAAATTATGTTAGCACAGCTGAAAATTGTTGTGCTGATTAAAGAAACAAGAGAATTTGCCTTCTTTAGACCAGTTGAGAATCTGTAGCATCAACATTTGTGGGTTCGATTACAGACTCAAAATGGCCAGAAACAAAGAATTTCTTCTGAAACTCGTCAGTCTGTTCTTGTTCTGAGAAATGAAGGCTATTCCATGTGAGAAATTGCCAAGAATCTGAAGATCTCGTACAACACTGTGTACTATTCCCGTCACAGAACAGCTCAAACTGGCTCAAACCAGAATAGAAAGAGGAGTGGGAGGCCCTGGTGCACAACTGAGCAAGAGGACAAGTACATTAGAGTGTCTAGTTTGAGAAACAGATGCCTCACAAGTCCTCAACTGGCAGCTTCATTAAATAGTACCCGCAAAACACCAGTCTCAACGGCAACAGTGAAGAGGCGACTCCGGGATGCTGGCCTTCTAGGCAGAGTCCCTCTGTCCAGTGTGTATTAGCCTGTCAGAGATATGGCTTTTTCTTTGCAACTCTGCCTAGAAGGCCAGCATCCTGGAGTCGCCTCTTCACTGTTGACGTTGTGACTGGTGTTTAACATTCTGTATAAAATGCTACCCATTTAGTTATTTCCAGCAAACCTAACCTATTATGAGCAAAGCAACAACCTTGGAGGCTTTTGCTATGACTAAAACACCTGACAATACCTGTGGAAGGAGGTTCCTCTCCACCTCCAGCCCTCTCTCTTGTCCTATTTATTTATTTAACCTTTATTTAACTAGGCAAGTAAGTTAAGACAAATCCGTATTTACAATGACAGCCTAGGAACAGTGGGTTAATGTCCTTGTTCAGGGGCAGAACGACAGATTTTTACCTTTGTCAGCTCAGCTTGATGAGCAAGCCGAGCTGAGCCAAGCCAAGCTGTACTGGGCTGGCCTGGTTACACATCAAACACAGTTGTAGTAACGTGCTGGAAAGGACAATGTGAAAATAAAATATCAGAGTCGGGTTCGGGTTGGCCCTATAATGTGAAATACGTATTTGTCTCTATCTAGCCACAGAGACCTGAAGGCCTGAGTCCCTCTTCCCAGTCTGGCAGCCTTCACCGAGAGCCCTGTGTGAGTCCCACATGTCCCGAGCACATGGCACTGCTCTACTGGTCTGCACATTCTGCCAGGCCCATATGTGAACAGCAGCAGCAATCCGCCTGTATTGTTTGTTAATTATTACTTGAATATATTGCTGCAGCTGTCCCAATGGAAAGAGCTGCTGTCAATGTGGCGACAAGCTTTCATTTTGAAGGGTGTGTAGTTAGAGATGGTGAATGTTGTTGACAGCATTGTGGATGCCATTCTTGCAGGGTGTCCAGATGAGTTTTGCAGGGGTAACGAAAAATGCCTGTACAAATTGTGTTTCTCACTCTCTCCTCTCTCCCCACTCCCATCTCTGCCCATCTCTCTTCCTCTCCCCCTTTGTGGTAGGTGATATTCGAGTCTGTATCCGTACAGGGCCATCCAGGGTTCATCGCGGTGGACGAGGTCCGAGTGTTGGCCCACCCATGCCGTAAGTGACACTACCCCATGGAGCATCATCTGGTCTCACACTCCTGTCTAGCAGGCTGTGTGTGTGTATGTGTGTTTGGGAGTGGGGGACACACAGACCGAGGGGAGTAGAGGGAGGACGAGGTAGATAGTGGAGCACAGAAGAAGGAACAAACTCAGGGCCTTCATCATTCAAAGCTGACAGAATGTCTTTGCCTCACATCTTTGGACTCCTCCAAGGCACTCAGTGTCCTATATGTGTTTTCTTTCTTTCTTTCTCTTTCTGTACTTAGACTTAGAGCTTTCCCTGGGAATTAGGACAGAGCACTCAGTGCTGAATTCAAATAAGATTAGGAAGTAAAGGTAAATAAATTGCAGAGTAAAGGAATCCAGTCGGCTTTTTTCTTCAATGGGGGAAATTAACGTCAAGATAAATTCTCGTATTGAAATGATCAATTATGATCAATAATTACACTATTAGGCCTACATTTCTAGGCGCGGTGAAAATGAGATTAGGAGATGCCGTTTCAATGCCATTTCAATGCCATACAGAGCAGCCTCGGTTCATTTGCTTTTCAGCTGGACATTAGTGTGTACTGAGCACACCAGGGGAGACAATTCTACAGAAGGGAAGGAAAGGTGATCTGAAATCTTAACTTTAGATTTAAGAACAAAAAGAAAAAACACACTGATCTACAAAACACTGTTTTGTTGGTAATTTAATGTTGTGTGCATTTGTTTTCTTTATTCCTCACATAACTCAGCTTTCTCAATTACTCAATGCATGTCAAACAGTTGATACAGTATGTGTTTGTGCTTATGCATGCCTAGTCATTGTATTGAGTGTGTTTCCTGCCCCTTTGCAGGGAAAGCACCTCACTTCCTGCGGCTGCAGAATGTGGAGGTGAATGTGGGCCAGAACGCCACCTTCCAGTGTACCGCCGGGGGGAAGTGGTCACAACACGACCAACTGTGGCTACAGGCGAGTTGCTTCCCTTCGGTCCACTATAGATGTCATCCATCTTATCCCTCTCACCTTAAATCTGCAATCTTTAATTAGAAAAATAACAGATGGCAGCCGTGCCTGAGGGATGGGGCTGGAGAAGTAACCAATCTCAAATTCATAGATGGAGCTGTGGATGCATCCACCTTTAGTGACTAGCTTCTGTAGCTTTTTCAATCATGTAAAATACACAGGGCATTTTAGTTGATTTCTGTTGCAATGTTATGACCCCACCCTTGTGAAATGACACTTACAGCATGGTCCAGTTCCTTGCTGTACTTGCACAAACACTGTAATGGTATAAACTCTGTGGGGATATCCATACAATCTGTGCCCTGAGTATAAAGTGTTGTTTTGATATGGACGACTGCCTCTCTATCAGCCACCAATGTACTGCACTAGCATGTTTTCATCTTATAGTAATGGAATTTGCAATGGAGTAGTATCCAGGGCAGAAAAAAAGTATCAGGTACATGCTAGAATAAATTACTTTTGGGAGGTTGTTATAGTCGTGTTTATATCGTAAGGAAAAAGTGCTGTGAAAAAGTTGCAGTTTCTGACAAACATTAACCATGCTGCTGGTTTCTTTGGTTAACAGATTTGAATGTCCATATGTGGAGTTTGTCCTTTTTTACCATACTGACATGATAATGTGACTAATGTGTTAGTAAGAAAGTGTCTGTCTCTCTCTCTCTACAGCAGTGGAATGGTAAAGACACAGCCCTCATGGTGACGCGGGTGGTGAACCACCGGCGTTTCTCGGCCACCGTCAGCGTCGGGGACACGTCTCAGAGAAGCACCAGCCGCTATCGCTGTGTCATCCGCTCCGATGGTGGCTCCGGGGTCTCCAACTACGCAGAGCTAATCGTCAAAGGTACGGCTAACGTACTAACGGCTTACCTGCTAAAAGCGTGCAGGTAAAGGCTAACGGCTAGACTACCGGCTAGGCTAACGCTAGGCTACCCTAATACCAGGCTATTACCAGTCAGTCAGAACTCCGCTGGGTTCCTCCACAGTCATCTGAGCAGCAAACCCCTCATTATTTCAGCCACCATCAGCAGTGTGCATTCCATTCCACTATTTCCCCCTTCTCCCATTTACTAATGCATACTAACTTTGCCTTGAACAGAAACAAAGAGAACATTTTGGTTAAGGGAGTGGAAAACAAGGGTTGCTTCACAGATAGCGTAGACTGCTGGGTAGTCATTGGGTATTGTAGGATAGGCGGGTGGGCACACTCTCCGCTTTCTTCTAAGAAAGAGTGGATTAATTGACAGTGCACTGTAAATAATCGGAAATAGCTTATATATTTGTTCTATCACTTCTCCCCTCAGAAAGGAGCACTTCTTGATATATGGCTCAGAAAAACATGCTTCCCCCTCCTCTCTCGCTCTTTTCCTACCTCCCTCCTCCCATCCTGTCCAGATTCAGCCAGCCATTATTCCTACCCCGGGTGGTTTGCCTAGCCAAACAAACCTTTAATGCTGATATTTAACCGCTAATCTGGTACTTTGATTCCCGCTCAGTGCCTATATGTGTGGGGAACAGGGGCAAGATGGCCCTGCTTAGCAGAAGCTGGCACTAAATCACTCCTGTGATGCACCTGGAAGCCAGAGTAGACTGCCTAACCTTGAGTTGTTTGTGCACCTGGTTTCTTGGCTCAGACCTGTGGGCCTTTAGCCAGGGGCCTTTGTAGTGCATCAGGCCTGGATTGGTGACTCGTGGCTACTGTGTCCACTGGTCTCATCCCCGGTGTTTGATTAGCATCCTTGGTGTTTAAGAGTTGATTAGCTCAGAGTTTCCCAAATTTGGTCCTGGGTTAAAAGGTATGTGGAATGGCGTGAACAATGTATTACTCAGCCTCATCATACATACAGTACATTGACTAATTTATTTGTGGAATAGCACACTCAGTGCAACCTAGGAAGAAATCTAGAGAGGAACCAGGCTCTGATGGGTGGCCAGTCTTCTTCTGGCTGTGCTGGGTGGAGATTCTAATAATAATTGGCCATTAAGGCGAGATTGTTCTTCAAGATGTGCAAAAGTTCATAGATGACCAGCAGGGTCAAATAATAATATTGTTAAGTGTTCCTTGTTTCTATTGGTACAACAAATCGAAGTGGTTAATTGACATGGGTGTTTCCGTTCAGTAATTGTGTCACCTGCCATTTTAAAGTACACTACCGGTCCAAAATTTTAGAACACTTACTCGTTCAAGGGTTTTTCTTTATTTTTTACTCTTTTCTCCTTGTAGAATAATATTGAAGACATCAAAACTATGAAATAACACAAATGGAATCATGTAGTAAGCAAAAAAGTGTTAAACAAATCAATATATATACATTGCCTTGCGAAAGTATTCGGCCCCCTTGAACTTTGCGACCTTTTGCCACATTTCAGGCTTCAAACATAAAGATATAAAACTTTATTTTTTTGTGAAGAATCAACAACAAGTGAGACACAATCATGAAGTGGAACGACATTTATTGGATATTTCAAACTTTTTTAACAAATCAAAAACTGAAAAATTGGGCGTGCAAAATTATTCAGCCCCCTTAAGTTAATACCTTGTAGCGCCACCTTTTGCTGCGATTACAGCTGTAAGTTGCTTGGGGTATGTCTCTATCAGTTTTGCACATCGAGAGACTGAAATTTTTTCCCATTCCTCCTTGCAAAACAGCTCGAGCGCAGTGAGGTTGGATGGAGAGCATTTGTGAACAGCAGTTTTCAGTTCTTTCCACAGATTCTCGATTGGATTCAGGTCTGGACTTTGACTTGGCCATTCTAACACCTGGATATGTTTATTTTTGAACCATTCCATTGTAGATTTTGCTTTATGTTTTGGATCATTGTCTTGTTGGAAGACACATCTCCGTCCCAGTCTCAGGTCTTTTGCAGACTCCATCAGGGTTTCTTCCAGAATGGTCCTGTATTTGGCTCCATCCATCTTCCCATCAATTTTAACCATCTTCCCTGTCCCTGCTGAAGAAAAGCAGGCCCAAACCATGATGCTGCCATCACCATGTTTGACAGTGGGGATGGTGTGTTCAGCTGTGTTGCTTTTACGCCAAACATAACGTTTTGCATTGTTGCCAAAAAGTTCAATTTTGGTTTCATCTGACCAGAGCACCTTCTTCCACATGTTTGGTGTGTCTCCCAGGTGGCTTCTGGCAAACTTTAAATGACACTTTTTATGGATATCTTTAAGAAATGGCTTTCTTCTTGCCACTCTTCCATAAAGGCCAGATTTGTGCAATATACGACTGATTGTTGTCCTATGGACAGAGTCTCCCACCTCAGCTGTAGATCTCTGCAGTTCATCCAGAGTGATCATGGGCCTCTTGGCTGCATCTCTGATCAGTCTTCTCCTTGTATGAGCTGAAAGTTTAGAGGGACGGCCAGGTCTTGGTAGATTTGCAGTGGTCTGATACTCCTTCCATTTCAATATTATCGCTTGCACAGTGCTCCTTGAGATGTTTAAAGCTTGGGAAATCTTTTTGTATCCAAATCCGGCTTTAAACTTCTTCACAACAGTATCTCGGACCTGCCTGGTGTGTTCCTTGTTCTTCATGATGCTCTCTGCGCTTTTAACGGACCTCTGAGACTATCACAGTGCAGGTGCATTTATACGGAGACTTGATTACACACAGGTGGATTGTATTTATCATCATTAGTCATTTAGGTCAACATTGGATCATTCAGAGATCCTCACTGAACTTCTGGAGAGAGTTTGCTGCACTGAAAGTAAAGGGGCTGAATAATTTTACACGCCCAATTTTTCAGTTTTTGATTTGTTAAAAAAGTTTGAAATATCCAATAAATGTCATTCCACTTCATGATTGTGTCCCACTTGTTGTTGATTCTTCACAAAAAAATACAGTTTTATATATTTATGTTTGAAGCCTGAAATGTGGCAAAAGGTTGCAAAGTTCAAGGGGGCCGAATACTTTCGCAAGGCACTGTATATTAGATTCTTCAAAGTAGACACCCTTTGCCTTGTTGACAACTTTGCACACTATTGGCAACCAGCTTCATACGAAATGCTTTTCCAGCAGTCTTGAAGGAGTATATGCCACATATGCTGAGCACTTGCTGGCTGCTTATCCTTCACTCTGCAGTCCAACTCATCCCAAACCATCTCAATTGGGTTGAGGTAAGGTGATGGTGGAGGCCAGGTCATCTGATGCAGCACTCCATAACTCTCCTTGGTAAAATAGCCCTTACACAGCCAGGAGTTGTGTTGGGTCATTGTCCTGTTGAAAAACAAATGATAGTCCCACTAAGCGCAAACCAGATGGGATGGTGTATCGCTGCAGAATGCTGTGGTAACTATGCTGGTTAATTAAGTGTGTCTTGAATTGTAAATAAATCACAGACAGTGTCACCAGCAAAGCACCCTCACACCATAACACCTCCTCCTCCATACTTTACGGTGGGAAATACACATGTTGAGATCATCCGTTCACCCACAACGCATCTCACACAGACATGGCGGTTGGAACCAAAAATCTTCAATTTGAAATTTCCACCGGTCTAATGTCCATTGCTCATGGTTCTTGGCCTTAGCAAGCCCTTTCTTCTTATTGGTGTCCTTTAGTATTGGTTTCTTTGCAGCAATTCAGCCATGAAGGCCTGTATCACACAGACTACTCTGAACAGTTGATGTTGAGATTTATCTGATTTTATCTGATGCCTATGGTATTCCTGAAGGCAGTGCTATCAGTCCTATTTTGTTCAATATTATGATTAACGATGTGTCTTCGAATGTAGTAGGGGTATTGGGTCTTCCCTATGCTGATGATGGAAGAAGGGAAGGAATGTCTCTCATGTGACCAAATCTATTCAACAAGCTAAAGTGGATGTTGAAAGATCAAATCAAAGTAGCACAATTAAATTACATATCAATAACAAGGCTATATGCAGGGGGTACCGAGTCAATGTACAGGTTAGTCGAGGTAGTTTGTACATGTAGGTTGGGGTAAAGTGACTATGCATATACAGTGGGGCAAAAAAGTATTTAGTCAGCCACCAATTGTGCAAGTTCTCCCACTTAAAAAGATGAGGCCTATAATTATGACAGACAAAATGAGGGAAAAAAAATCCAGAAAATCACATTGTAGGATTTTTAATGAATTGATTTGCAAATTATGGTGGAAAATAAGTATTTGGTCAATAAACAAAGGTTTATCTCAATACTTTGTTATATACCCTTTGTTGGCAATGACAGAGGTCAAACGTTTTCTGTAAGTCTTCACAAAGTTTTCACACACTGTTGCTGGTATTTTGGCACATTCCTCCCTGCAGATCTCCTCTAGAACAGTGATGTTTTGGGGCTGTTGCTGGGTAACACAGACTTTCAACTCCCTCCAAAGATTTTCTATGAGGTTGAGATCTGGAGACTGGCTAGGCCACTCCAGGACCTTGAAATGCTTCTTACGAAGCCACTCCGGTGTGTTTGGGATCATTGTCATGCTGAAAGACCCAGACACGTTTCATATTCAATGCACGGATCAGTCGTCCTGGTCCCTTGGCAGAAAAACAGCCCCAAAGCATGATGTTTCCACCCCCATGCTTCACAGTAGGTATGGTGTTCTTTGGATGCAACTCAGCATTCTTTGTCCTCCAAACACGACGAGTTGAGTTTTTACCAAAAAGTTATATTTTGGTTTCAGCTGACCATATGACATTCTCCCAATCTTCTTCTGGATCATCCAAATGCTCTATATAAAACTTCAGACGGGCCTGGACATGTACTGGCTTAAGCAGGGGGACACGTCTGGCACTGCAGGATTTGAGTCCCTGGCGGCGTAGTGTGTTACTGACGGTAGGCTATGTTACTTTGGTCCCAGCTCTCTGCAGGTCATTCACTAGGTCCCCCTGTGTGGTTCTGGGATTTTTGCTCACCGTTCTTGTGATCATTTTGACCCCACGGGGTGAGATCTTGTGTGGAGCCCCAGATCGAGGGAGATTATCAGTGGTCTTGTATGTCTTCCATTTGCTAATAATTGCTCCCACAGTTGATTTCTTCAAGCCAAGCTGCTTACCTACTGCAGATTCAGTCTTCCCAGCCTGGTGCAGGTCTACAATTTTGTTTCTGGTGTCCTTTGACAGCTCTTTGGTCTTGGCCACAGTGGAGTTTGGAGTGTGACTGTTTGAGGCTGTGGACAGGGGTCTTTTATACTGATAACAAGTTCAAACAAGTGCCATTAATACAGGTAACGAGTGGAGGACAGAGGAGCCTCTTAAAGAAGAAGTTACAGGTCTGTGAGAGCCAGAAATCTTGCTTGTTTGTAGGTGACCAAATACTTATTTTCCACCATAATTTGCAAATAAATTCATTAAAAATCCTACAATGTGATTTTCTGGATTTTTTTTGTCATTTTGTCTGTCATAGTTGAAACGTACCTATGATGAAAATTACAGGCCTCTCTCATCTTTTTAAGTGGGAGAACTTGCACAATTGGTGGCTGACTAAATACTTTTTTGTAGATAATAAACAGCGAGTAGCAGCAGTGTAAAAACAAAGGTCAATGTAATTAGTCCAGTGGCCATTTGATTAATTGTTCAGCAGTCTTATAGCTTGGGTGTAGAAGCTGTTTAAGGCGCCTTTTGGACCTGACCTGGCGCTCCGGTCCCGCTTGCCGTATCAGAGAGAACAGACTGGAGTCACCTGATTCAACTTGTCAACCAATCATCAAGCCCTCAATGAGTTGAATGAGGTGTGTTTATCCAGGGCTACAAGGAAAATGTGTTCTGTTAGGGGTACTGGAGGACCACGGTCGGGAAACACTGGAATAGACCATAGAAATGGAATGCCATAATAGCTCTGGGGCAGCTGAAGTTGTACAAAAGGTTTTTATGCTCCTTGTGCTATCTGTGGTTGTACTCTACACAAACGTATTTTCATTTGCTAGGTAAAGTGTAGGCATACTGTCTTTATAAGCAAATCAATATGATACCCTATTTCTAGCGGAAAATGTTTTTATATATCTTAAGCTGGTCATGTATGTGCAATGTCCACATGTACAGTGTCTTGCAGAAAGTATTCACACCCCTTAACTTTAAATTGATTAAATTGGGATTTTGTATCACTGGCCATAATGTCAAAGTCGAATTATGTTTTTAGAAATTAATTCAAATGAAAAGCTGAAATGTCAGTAAGTATTTAACCTCTTTGTAATGACAAGCCTAAATAAGTTCACGAGTAACATTTTGCTGATCAAGTTACATAATAAGTTGCATGGACTCACTCTGGGTGCAATAATAGTGTTTAACATGATTTTTTGAATGACTACCTCATCTCTGTACCCCACATGAGCAGTGTGCAGTGGATTTCAAACACAGATTCAATCTCAAAGACCAGGGAGGTTTACAATGCCTCACAAAGAAGTGCACCTATTGGTAGATGGGTAAAAATAAAAGCAGACATTAAATATCCCTTTGAGCATGGTGAAGTTATTAATGACACTTTGGATGGTGTATCAATACACCCAGTCACTACAAAGATACAGGCGTTCTTCCTAACTCAGTTGCCGTAGAAGAAGGAAAACATTCAGGGATTTCACCATGAAGGCAGGCCAATGGTGACTTTAAAACAGTGACAGAGTGTAATGACTGTGATAGGTGAAAACTGAGGATAGATTAACAACATTGTAGTTACCCCACAATACTAACCTAAATGACAGAGTGAAAAGATGGAAGCCCATACAGAGTCAAATGATTCAAGAACATGCATACTATTTGCAAGAAGGTACTAAAGTAAAACTGCAAAAAATGTGGCAAAGAAATTTACTTTATGTCCTGTATACAAAGTGCTTTGTTTGGGGCAAATCCATCACATCACTAAGTACCACTCATCATATTTTCAAGCATGGTGGTGGCTGCATCGTGTTATGGTTATGCTTGTCATCAGCAAGAACTGGGGAGTTTTTAAGGTTAAAAATAAATGGAATAGAGCTAAGCACAGGCAAAATCCTATGGGAAAACCTGGTTCAGTCTGCTTTCCAACAGACACTGGGAGATTAATTTACCTTTCAGCAGGACACTAGCCTAAAACACCAGGCCAAATATACACTGGAGTTGCTTACCAAGACAACATGAAATGTTCCTGAGTGGCCTAGTTACAGTTTTGACTTAAATCAGCTTGAACATCTATGGCAAGATTAGAAAATGGCTGTCTAGCAACAACCAACTTAAATCATGTGCAATAATAATGTGCAAATATTGTACAATCCAGGTGTGCAAAGCTCATAGAGACATACACAGAAAGACTCACAGCTGTACATGCCCCAGTGGTGTGAATACTTATGTAAATTAGATATTTTTTTAATGTTCAATAAATTAGCAAATGTCTCTAAAAACATGTTTTAACTTTGTCATTATTGTGTGTAGATGGGGTGAAAATGTGAAAGTCAAGGGGTATGAATACTTTCTGAAGGCACTGTAGCTACACCTGTAGGCATTTGGATTCTAGCTAGACTGTGAACTCACCCTCCAGAATAACATTAAGCATCTCCAATCCAAAATTCAATTTAGAATCGGCTTCTTATTTTGCAGAAAAGCCTCCTTCACTCATGCTGCCAAACATATCCTCGTAAAACGGACTATCCTACTCATTTACAACTTAGCCTCCAACACTACTCAGCAAATTGGATGCAGTCTATCACAGTGCCATCAGTTTTGCCATCCGTTTTGTCACCAAAGCCCCATATACTACCCACCACTGCGACCTGTATGCTTTTGTTGGCTGGTCCTCACTACATATTCATCGCCTAACCCACTGGCTCCAGGTCATCTATAAATCTTTGCTAGGTAAAGCTCTGCCTTATCTCAGCTCACTGGTCACCATAGCAACACCCACCCATAGCACAGGCTCCAGCAGGTATAGTTCACTGGTCATCCCCAAAGCCAACAACTCATTTGGCTGCCTTTCATTCCAGTTCTCTGCTGCCAATGACTGGAATGAATTTCCAAAATCACTGAAGTTGGAGACTTGTATTTCCCTCACTAACTTTAGCGTCAGCTGTCAGAGCAGCTTACCGATCACTGCAGCTGTACACAACCCATCTGGAAATAGCCCATCTAACCAACTACCTACCTCATCCCTATATTTGTTTTTGTTTTTCTGCTTTTTTGCACATCAGTATTTCTACTTGCACATCCTCATCTGCACATCTATCACTCCAGTGTAAATTGCTAAATTGTAATTACTTCGCCACTATAGGCCTATTTATTGCCTTACCTCCTTACTTCATTTGCACACACTGTATACATATTTTTCTATCGTTATTGACTGTACGTTTGTTTATCCCATGTGCAACTCTGTGTTGTTGTTTTTGTCCCACTGCTTTGCTTGATCTTGGCCAGGTCGCAGTTGTAAATAAGTACTTGTTCTCAACTGGCCTACCTGGTTAAATAAAGGTGAACATTTAAAAAATAAAATAAAATGAGGGACTATTGAATTCACTCAGAAGTCTTTTTGACTCTGTCGTCTATAAAATGATAAAGGTAGATGGTGAAAGTCAAACTGGGATCAGTGTTTGGGGTGGTGTTGGCTGTTTTTTATTGGATGTTGAGCTGAGAACAGGAGCTATCGGCATCATCTGTCTCTCCCCAGCATGCACTCCTCCTCCTCCTATAGTCACATTTGTGTGTGTGTGAGTGTGTGTGTGCTTGCACGCATGCATGTGTTTGGGTACGTGCCAGGGAGTGGGTGTTTCTGTGCTGTTTGTGCTGGCAGCTCAGGTGTTCAATGAAACTGGCATCAGCCAAGGGAATTCTAGGGTGCCAACGCAGCGCTGATGTACAACAATAGAGACCTGCGTGTGTCCAAAAAGCGATGTAGGAGGGGCTGCCACACAATATGCCTCATCGCTTAATGTGCTAAGTGGAACATGGATTAATTAATATATTGTGCAGCCAGTTGAGACGACAGGAAATCTGGACCTGTTATGATATTGCAAAGCTTTATTAGTCAGCTGTATTAGTTTACGTGTCCTGATTTTAATGATAACATGACAATCATGACACTATGCTATGAGTCATAGGGTTGGGGCAGTTTGCAGTTTAAGTTAAACTGTTCATACTGTATGTTATTCTGAATTTCTGAGGTGATGAGACAATAATTTTACAGCATAGATACATTGATTATACAGCGTTATAGTGAACATGTTAGTGCCTACATTATATGTATATACAGTTGATGTCGGAAGTTTACATGCACTTTAGCCAAATGCATTTAAACTCAGTTTTTCACAATTCCTGACATTTAATCCTAGTAAAAATTACCTGTTTTAGGTCAGTTAGGATCACTACTTTATTTTAAGAATGTGAAATGTCAGAATAATAGCAGAGATAATTATTTGTTTCTGCTTTTGTTTCTTTTATCACATTCCCAGTGGGTCAGAAGTTTACATACACTCAGTTAGTATTTGGTAGCATTTCCTTTAAATTGTTGTAACTTGGGTCAAATGTTTCGGGTAGCCGTCTACAAGCTTCC
The DNA here is from genome assembly GCF_045791955.1 of Oncorhynchus clarkii lewisi. NCBI lineage: Eukaryota > Metazoa > Chordata > Actinopteri > Salmoniformes > Salmonidae > Oncorhynchus > Oncorhynchus clarkii. The sequence continues at coordinate 31,489,838 of NC_092153.1, forward strand.
CACAATAAATTGTGTGAATTTTGGCCCATTCCTACTGACAGAGCTGGTGTAACTGAGTCAGGTTTGTAGGCCTCCTTGATCACACACGCTTTTTCAGTTCTGCCCACACATTTTCTTTACTATTGAAGTCAGGTCTTTGTGATGGCCACTCCAATACCTTGACTTTGTTGTCCTTAAGCCATTTTGCCACAACTTTGGAAGTATGCTTGGGGTCATTGTTCATTTGGAAGACCCATTTGCAAGCAAGCTTTATTTTCCTGACTGATGTCTTGAGATATTGCTTCAATATATCCACAGAATTTTCCTCCCTCATGATGCCATCTATTTTGTGAAGTGCACCAGTCACACAACATGATGCTGCCACCCCCTTGCTTCACGGTTGGGATGGTGTTGTTCGGCTTGCAGGCCTCCCCCTTTTTCGTCCAGAAATATCAATGGTCATTATGGCCGAACAGTTCTATTTTTGTTTCATCAGACCGGAGGACATTTCTCCAAAAAGTACGATCTTTTGTCCCCATGTGCAGTTGCAAACCGTAGTTTGGCTTTTTGATGGCGGTTTTGGAGCAGTGGTTTCATCCTTGCAGAGCGGCCTGATGAAAGAAACAAAAATTGAAATAAATCATTCTCTCTACTATTATTCTGACAATTCACATTCTTAATATAAAGTGGTGATCCTAACTGAGCTAAGACAGGGAATTTTTACTAGGATTAACTGTCAGGAATTGTGAAAAACTGAGTTTAAACGTATTTGGCTAAAGTGTATGTAAACTTCCAACTTTAACTGTATGTATATATACAGTGGGGCAAAAAAAGTATTTCGTCAGCCACCAATTGTGAAAGTTCTCCCACTTAAAAAGATGAGAGGCCTGTAATTTCCATCATAGGTACACTTCAACTATGACAGACAAAATGAGAAAAAAAATCCAGAAAATCACATTGTAGGATTTTTAATGAATTTATTTGCAAATGATGGTGGAAAATAAGTATTTGGTCACCTACAAGCAAGCAAGATTTCTGGCTCTCACAGACCTGTAACTTCTTTAAGAGGCTCCTCTGTCCTCCACTCGTTACCTGCACCTGTTTGAACTTGTTATCAGTATAAAAGACATCTGTCCACATCCTCAAACAGTCACACTCCAAACTCCACTATGGCCAAGACCAAAGAGCTGTCAAAGGACACCAGGAACAAAATTGTAGACCTGCACCAGGTTGGGAAGACTGAATCTGCAATAGGTAAGCAGCTTGGTTTGAAGAAATCAACTGTGGGAGCAATTATTAGGAAATGGAAGACATACAAGACCACTGATAATCTCCCTCGATCTGGGGCTCCACGCAAGATCTCACTCCGTGGGGTCAAAATGATCACAAGAACGTTGAGCAAAAATCCCAGAACCACATGGGGGGACCTAGTGAATGACCTGCAGAGTGCTGGGACCAAAGTAACAACGCCTACCATCAGTAACATACTACGCTGCCAGGGACTCAAATCCTGCAGTGCCAGACGTGTCCCCCTGCTTAAGCCAGTACATGTCCAGGCCCATCTGAAGTTGGCTAGAGAGCATTTGGATGATCCAGAAGAAGATTGGGAGAATGTCATATGGTCAGATGAAACCAAAATATAACTTTTTGGTAAAAACACCTGTCGTGTTTGGAGGACAAAGAATGCTGAGTTGCATTCAAAGAACACCATACCTAGTGTGAAGCATGGGGGTGGAAAAATTATGCTTTGGGGCTGTTTTTCTGCAAAGGGACCAGGACGACTGATCCGTGTAAAGGAAAGAATGAATGGGGCCATGTATCATGAGATTTTGAGTGAAAACCTCCTTCCATCAGCAAGGGCATTGAAGATGAAACGTGGCTGGGTCTTTCAGCAATGACAATGATCCCAAACACTCTGCCCGGGCAACAAAGGAGTGGCTTCGTAAGAAGCATTTCAAGGTCCTGGAGTGGCCTAGCCAGTCTCCAGATCTCAACCCCATAGAAAATCTTTGGAGGGAGTTGAAAGTCCGTGTTGCCCCAGCAACAGCCCCAAAACATCACTGCTCTAGAGGAGATCTGCATGGAGGAATGCCAAAATACCAGCAACAGTGTGTGAAAACCTTGTGAAGCTTTACAGAAAACGTTTGACCTCTGTCATTGCCAACAAAGGGTATATAACAAAGTATTGAGATAAACTTTTGTTATTGACCAAATACTTATTTTCCACCATAATTTGCAAATAAATTCATAAAAAATCCTACAATGTGATTTCCTATATTTGGATACAATGTATGCTAGCCTATGTGTTTTGACCGATTTGTGAAAATCCTGATTTATTTTTGGCCTACTGTATGTCAGGTGTTGATTTATTTATCATAGCCTAGCATTCCTATGAATAGGCCTGCGTTAATGAAGAAGGCCCAGGAGAAGGTCCTACATTTGTTTTATGAAGTGTTTTGTTAATTTGAACCTGTTCTATTTTTCAAATCAAATCAAAGTTTATTTGTCACGTGCGCCAAATATAACAGGTGTAGTAGGGCTTAGGGCTTACAGTGAAATGCTTACTTACAGGCTCTAACCAATAGTGCAAAAAAAAGTGTGTGCGTGTGTGTGTGTGTGTGTGTGTGTGTGTGTGTGTGTGTGTGTGTGGGTAAGTAAAGACATAAAACAACAGTAAAAAGACATTTGAAAATAACAGTAGCAAGGCTATATATAGACACTGGTTAGTCAGGCTTATTGAGGTAGTATGTACATGTACGTATGGTTAAAGTGACTATGCATAAATGATGAACAGAGAGTAGCAGTAGCGTAAAGGAGGGTTGGCAGGTGGTGGGACACAATGCAGATAGTCCAGGTAACCATTTGGTTACCTGTTCAGGAGTGTTATGGCTTGGGTGTAAAAACTGTTGAGAAGCCTTTTTGTCCTAGACTTGGCACTCCGGTACCGCTTGCCATGCGGTAGTAGAGAGAACAGTCTATGACTGGGGTGGCTGGGGTCTTTGACAATTTTTAGGGCCTTCCTCTGACACCACCTGGTGTAGAGGTCCTGGATGTCAGGCATCTTTGCCCCAGTGATGTACTGCGCCGTACGCACTACCCTCTGAAGTGCCTTGCGGTCGGAGGCCGAGCAATTATCATACCAAGCAGTGATAAAACCAGCTCTCAATGTTGCAGCTGTAGAACCTTTTGAGGATCTCAGGACCCATGCCAAATCTTTTTAGTTTCCTGAAGGGGAATATGCTTTGTTGTGCCCTCTTCAGGACTGTCTTGGTGTGTTTGGACCATTCTAGTTTGTTGTTGACGTGAGCACCAAGGATCTTGAGGCTCTCAACCTGCTCCACTACAACCCCGTTGATGACGGCTCGGTGCTGCTTTTCCTGTAGTCCACAATCATCTCCTTAGTCTTGGTTACGTTGAGGGATAGGTTGTTATTCTGGCACCACCCGGCCAGGTCTCTGACCTTCTCCCTATAGGCTGTCTCGTCGTTGTCGGTGATCAGGCCTACCACTGTTGTGTCGTCTGCAAACTTAATGATGGTGTTGGTGTCGTGCCTGGCTTTGCAGTCGTGGGTGAACAGGGAGTACAGGAGGGGACTGAGCACGCACCCCTGGGGAGCTCCAGTGTTGAGGATCAGCTTGGCAGATGTGTTGCTACCTACCCTCACCACCTGGGGGCATCCCGTCAGGAAGTCCAGGATCCATTTGCAGAGGGAGGTGTTTAGTCCCATGTTCCTTAGCTTAGTGATGAACTTTGAGGGTACTATGGTGTTGAACGCTGAGCTGTAGTCAATGAATAGCATTCTCACATAGGTGTTCCTTTTGTCCAGGTGGGAAAGGGCAGTGTGGAGTGCAATAGAGATGACATCATCTGTGGATCTGTTTGGGTGGTATGCAAATTGTAGTGGGTCTAGGGTTTCTGGGATAATGCTGTTGATGTGAGCCATTACCAGCCTTTCAAAGCACTTCATGGCTACGGACGTGAGTGCTATGGGTCTGTAGTCATTTAGGCAGGTTGACTTTGTGTTCTTGGGCACAGGGTGGTCTGCTTGAAACATGTAGGTATTACAGACTCAATCAAGGACATGTTGAAAATGTCAGTGAAGACACCTGCGAGTTGGTCAGCACATGCCCGAAGCACACATCCTGGTAATCCGTCTGGCCCCGCAGCCTTGTGTATGTTGACCTGTTTAAAGGTCTTACTCACATCGGCTACGGAGAGCGTGATCACACAGTCGCCCGGAACAGCTGATGCTCTCATGCATGCCAATTTTAATTTTTTTAATTTTGAGGGGTTGGGTTTCCTCCAGTGGTCGGGAACCAATATAGCATATGAAAGGCATTAGCTTTAAAACTGCCACTTTTTCTCTCAACCTCATGGCAAAATGTGTATAATAGCAGGAAATTTGTTCTAAGACAGCGACCTTTTCTCTCAGCCTCATGGCAAGCCATTATGAACATTTAATATGTTCCGTTTTCATTCAAATGTGTTAGATTGTAACCTGTAAATGCATTTCAAACCAGCTTTTGAACCAGCACATACTTGGTTAAAATATGTTTAAATGACATTGCAACACAATTTAATGCAATACATGCATTTCAAAAAAAAAAATGCAATATAAGCTACACCTTTCCATGGCTATACATGGAACTGTCACACTAAAGAACATTGTATTTTAAAGTAAAAATTTATCCTCTGGGGATTTACTATTTAAAAACAATTCAAGAGGGATGAAAGAAGACTTTTTTAATCAATGGTGCAGCTGCAATGCCTTTTTTATCTGAGTCTTAAGAACCTGTCATCGCATAGGAATAACATATTATCAGTCTTGAACTCATATGAACTGACAAACATGAATGACTTCTGTGAAGTGTGAGACAGTGATATCTATGATGCTAACGTTTACTTACCCGTAATGACAGCTACTGAGCCATTTTCTTGACAGATGCTGTCATAATATGGACACTGCAATTATGGACTGTATGACAACCACTTGAAGTGCCGAGCTATCGTCCTTTCACACCAATGCTCAGCACAATCATAATGACCTGTGTGTGTGTGTCTTTGCACATCTGTGTGTGCCGTGTTTGCATGCACATGTGTGTGTATGTGTCGTTCTTTCATATGTGTGCGGGTGTGTGTCAGGCACTGTACGTGACACGTTCCACCTGTCTCCCTAACCATGTCCTCTGGGCTCCCCCAAGGCGCTCTCCTGTAGTTGAATATCCAGCACCAGGTCAGTCAGTTAAGTCATCTTTCATGTGAAGAGGGCAGTGGAGGCATAAGAGAGAATAATTCAGTGGAGCCATGACTAATTTATTAATAGGTAGTGGGGAAGTCCCTATTGGCCCTCGTCAAAAGCATTGCACTTTAAAGGGAATAGGGTGCCATGTGGGACGCAGGCAAGGAGAAGGGTTTGTTGCAGACCTTGACAGTTACCTCCCCCCATCTGCAGAGAGGTGATGGTAGAGATCTACAGCATGTGATATGTCAAGACACTATGACATCATAACCTTTCAGTACTCCAACCATAGAGATCCTATTACTGTACATTACTAATTATTACTATGAGTATTCTAATTCCTAATTCTATGACTCCAACATACCCCTCTTGTACACTAGATACTTTTCTGGTGCTGCATTCCATAGTAGCTGAAGATAATTGTTTAAAATATGTGACTCACCACCTGCATATGGTCTTATGTAGCAAACTTTGAAATGTTTTTTTTTTACATTGGATAAAAGTAGAGACTCAGAGCTACAATATAGTATATCAGACACTGCATTTTTATTTGTTTTATTTCAACTTTATTTAACCAGGTAGGCTAGTTGAGAACAAGTTCTCATTTACAACTGCGACCTGGCCAAGATAAAGCATAGCAGTGTGAACAGACAACAACACAGAGTTACACATGGAGTAAACAATAAACAAGTCAATAACACAGTAGAAAAAAAGAAAAAAAAGAGTATATACATTGTGTGCAAAAGGCATGAGGAGGTAGGCAAATAATTACAATTTAGCAGATTAACACTGGAGTGATAAATGATCAGATGGTAGTGTGCAGGTAGAGATACTGGTGTGCAAAAGAGCAGAAAAGTAAATAAATAAAAACAGTATGGGGGTGAGGTAGGTAAATTGAGTGGGCTATTTAGCGATGGACTATGTACAGCTGCAGCGATCGGTTAGCTGCTCAGATAGCAGATGTTTAAAGTTGGTGAGGGAGATAAAAGTCTCCAACTTCAGCGATTTTTGCAATTCGTTCAAGTCACAGGCAGCAGAGAACTGGAACGAAAGGCGGCCTGTTGGCTTTAGGGATGATCAGTGAGATACACCTGCTGGAGCGCGTGCTACGGGTGGGTGTTGCCATCGTGGCCAGTGAACTGAGATAAGGCGGAGCTTTACCTAGCATGGACTTGTAGATGACCTGGAGCCAGTGGGTCTGGCGACGAATATGTAGCGAGGACCAGCCGACTAGAGCATACAGGTCACAGTGGTGGGTGGTATAAGGTGCTTTAGTAACAAAACGGATGGCACTGTGATAAACTGCATCCAGTTTGCTGAGTAGAGTATTGGAAGCTATTTTGTAGATGACATCGCCGAAGTCGAGGATCGGTAGGATAGTCAGTTTTACTAGGGTAAGTTTGGCGGCGTGAGTAAAGGAGGCTTTGTTGCGGAATAGATTCTAGATTTGATTTTAGATTGGAGATGTTTGATATGAGTCTGGAAGGAGAGTTTACAGTCTAGCCAGACACCTAGGTACTTATAGATGTCCACATATTCTAGGTTGGAACCATCCAGGGTGTTGATGCTAGTCGGGTGTGCGGGTGCAGGCAGCGAACGGTTGAAAAGCATGCATTTGGTTTTACTAGCGTTTAAGAGCAGTTGGAGGCCACGGAAGGAGTGTTGTATGGCATTGAAGCTCGTTTGGAGGTTTGATAGCACAGTGTCCAAGGAAGGGCCAGAAGTATACAGAATGGTGTCGTCTGCATAGAGGTGGATCAGGGAATCTCCCGCAGCAAGAGCAACATCATTGATATATACAGAGAAAAGATTCGGCCCGAGAATTGAACCCTGTGGCACCCCCATAGAGACTGCCAGAGGACCGGACAACATGCCCTCCGATTTGACACACTGAACTCTGTCTGCAAAGTAGTTGTTGAACCAGGCAAGGCAGTCATTAGAAAAACCAAGGCTACTGAGTCTGCCGATAAGAATATGGTGATTGACAGAGTCGAAAGCCTTGGCCAGGTCGATGAAGACGGCTGCACAGTACTGTCTTTTATCGATGGCGGTTATGATATCGTTTAGTACCTTGAGAGTGGCTGAGGTGCACCCGTGACCGGCTCGGAAACCAGATTGCACAGCGGAGAAGGTACGGTGGGATTCGAGATGGTCAGTGATCTGTTTGTTGACTAGGCTTTCGAAGACCTTAGATAGGCAGGGCAGGATGGATATAGGTCTGTAACAGTTTGGGTCCAGGGTGTCTCCCCCTTTGAAGAGGGGGATGACTGCGGCAGCTTTCCAAACCTTGGGGATTTCAGACGATATGAAAGAGAGGTTGAACAGGCTGGTAGTAGGGGTTGGGACAATGGCGGCGGATAGTTTCAGAAATAGAGGGTCCAGATTGTCAAGACCAGCTGATTTGTACTGGTCCAGGTTTTGCAGCTCTTTCAGAACATCTGCTATCTGGATTTGGGTAAAGGAGAAGCTGGGGAGGCTTGGGCGAGTAGCTGCGGGGGGGGGGGGAGCTGTTGGCCGAGGTTAGAGTAGCCAGGAGTAAGGCATGGCCAGCCGTTGAGAAATGCTTGTTGAAGTTTTCGATTTTTATGGATTCATCAGTGGTGACCGTGTTACCTAGCCTCAGTGCGGGATGTGCGGGATGAGGTCAATATCCTTCCAGGATACCCGGGCCAGGTCGATTTGAAAGGCCTGCTCGCAGAAGTGTTTTAGGGAGCATTTGACAGTGATGAGGAGTGGTCGTTTGACTGTGGGTACAGGCAATGAAGGAGTGATCGCTGAGATCCTGATTGAAGACAGCGGAGGTGTATTTGGAGGGCCAGTTGGTCAAGATAACGTCTATGAGGGTGCCCTTGTTTACAGATTTAGGGTTGTACCTGGTGGGTGTTAGTATAATTTAATTAAGCCAATGTGCTTTCATCAATTGAAAGCCCTTCATCTATTTTATGATTATTTGTAAGATTTCTTGTTTGCATAAAATAGACGCAGACCAGTCTTTAAATAATAGGTAATAGAATTTATTCTCGGAGCGCGCTCCCACTCAAACACATGCATCAGTTTAAATACAGATCATGACGTCATTTCACTGCCTTAACCGAACCCCCTCCTCTCGACAGGACAAAGTAAGGTGAAAAGTTCATTCTAACTTACTAACACACTCCCAGATAACTTTTGACCCCTCAACATTATCGATCACCACTGAACTGGCCCTGTTGTAATTAACAGAAACCCTAGGAATGCACTCACTGCATAATCTAAAAACCCCAGAGCTAAGTTTCAGGTTGGGTCAACCATAGGCTAACGACCTTATGTGTTTACACAGTCCACAACCCATTTGTTCCTGCCCAGTTGGAATGGTGTTTTTTAACATTTTATTACTCCTCTCTCCTGTCACACAATTTCTTCTTATGAACTCATATTGCCTATTAAACATAATATAACAGAGTATAAGTTTACTTACAGTTCCATTTAAAATGATTTGTTCAGTCATATTAATCATAATTTCCTAACAGTGGGTTCCTTGATGATTTGTGTGCGATTGAGAGATTTTTGATGAGCAATGGGGAAGAAATTCAGCTTTGAAAGTTGATCAACTTGTAAACTCACTTCTGAGAAAATGGCCTTTGAATATCTTGGTATCGAGTGAAAAGCTCCTCTTTGTCTACACCCATTCAACAGCGTTCACACCTTCTTAAGCTTTGGCCCCACCCATCTCGTTTTGCTCTCGGCGCGTTCAGAGCGCACACTTGACGCTCTGGCCAATGATATTTTTACATCTGGATAACATGAAAACAGCCTAACCAGCCCTGCTGGCAACAATTTCATTAAGCTTTTTTGACGACGTTTACTGACTGTACACTTTAGCTTAAGACATGTAGCTAGCTAGGTAAAAAATTAACCTAGCTAGGTAAACAATGTGTAAGATCACACACATCACGTAACGTTAGCGCCTTTATTTTACCAGGTAGGCCAGTAGAGAACAAGTTCTCATTTACAACTGCGACCCGGCCAAGATAAAGCAAAGCAGTGCGACAAAAACAACAAGAGTTACACATGGAATAAACAAACGTACAGTCAATAACACAATAGAAAAATAT